>NC_138728.1:4417950-4700450 GCF_965113295.1 Leuciscus leuciscus
ATAAAGACTTAATAATAAAAGCTGTGGCAGAAAAGAGACGAGCACTGATAAAGCGTGTTCAGTAAGCTCGTAATGCTAACGTTAGATATAAAATTTGTATGTTATCAGCTATTGCGGACATTGACCGTGAGATGGCTGGGACGAACGCGCAGAAAGTTTCCTCTTCCACAAATATCCTTAATAAAGCCTGAAACTCGCCGCCAGTCCACCAGTTTTTTTTATTAAATTCCATATTTGCAGACAGACAACTCTCTGCATGAAGCCACGACACGAACCGCAATAGATTTTTTAAAAAGGGAGGTTAAAAATAAATAAAATGCTGCGTGGAATCATCCAACCAAAATGCGGCGAGAACACAACCAATCAGCTTGTGCAGCGCACAAGTCCCACCCCTGAAAGTTCCTGAACTTTGAAAAAGTACTACCTCATGAGCAGGGACTATCGGAAGGGGAAATATTTACCCGGAACTTCATTTAGACCCTGGTTCCTGCGGTGTAAACACATCGAGTACCAGCCCAAAGTTCCTAGTTCCTGGGGAAAGTTCCTGCGGTGGAAACACGGCTTAAGTATTGAACATCCAGAATATTTGCAGAAAACAAAGCTGAAGCACCAAGGAGATAAGATACCGCATGTGTCTGTTATGAACTGCTGCATTTATTTACAAAAAAACTCACATTTGAACTCACACTCAAATTTCTTTATTTATTTTTTATTAGATATAGCAGGCATCAAGCAGACATGTCCTTGAAAAATGTAAACAATTTTATTGCCCATCAATATAAAATCTTATCCTAGGAAGATTTAATACAACATAATTCTTTCTTTATAATAATTTATAATAATTCTTTCTAAATATAATTATTTAATTTATAATTATTTTTTTGTTTTCATTTTTGGGTGAACTATCCTTTTAATCTGGCAAAATCATCTCAACTTAAATTCCTGAATTGGGTATGTGATTGACTGCCTGTGTCTGGTAGATGCTCTGACCTGTTGCTGGTTCTGAAGTCTGACCACACTGACTCTGACTAGCCAGTGGTGATGCAAGGGCTGGGGTCTGTTTGCACCTGATCTGCCTGCTAGTCCAGTCATTTTAAGCCAAAATGGGGGTCAACCTTGAACAAATTGCAACAGAAGCAAACTCAACTGATTTTGTATCCTCAATATGTCCTGAGTAAGGAAAAAAAAGTCCCGAAGAATCCCATTAGGGGAAAGTTTCTAAAAAGACCCAAATATAGCCTATTCATTCTTCTTCTCACGTGAATGGGGTAACATTTTTAACCTTTAGATATCACCATGAAAATTACTGAGTTGATTACTTACTGTACATCAAGACAAACAAAAAATGTGTTCCAAGTTTTTTGAAATTGTTTGTTAAGATGGACAAACGGTGCATAATCTAATTATGTATGTGCTAATTTGCATAAATACCACCACAATATCTAAACATTGGGTACAGCCAGGAGAAAATGTCTTGTTGAATCTTGTTGACACATAACCATCTTCTCGCTGACAAGGGTAAGGAGAATGCAGAAGACAAAAGGCAGGTAAAATAAAAAGTGAATCCCCAGAAACAGTTTTCGAAACTGTCCCCTAATGGGATTCTTCGGGACTTTTTTTCCTTACTCAGGACATAATGAGGATACAAAATTATTTGAGTTTGCTTCTGTTGCAATTTGTTCAACCTTTTTTCATAAAATGACTGGACTATGTTTGTGCTTGTTTAAAAAGAACTCTGATATCTCTCCCTTTCTTTTCATGTTTAATTGACCCTGTTCAAAAATATGACAAATTTAAAATATGATTCCAATCATATTCATATTCTAATCATCATCCAATTACCAACATTTTTATCTTAACTCTTTCTCGCCAGTATAAAAAAAAATGGTGTTTTTGGTAATTTTCACAATTTCATGGCACCCCAGAATATTTTGTTGTATGAATATCTGAACATACCAAAAGAAAGAACAGACCCTGTGCTTTAAAAAAAAAAAAAAAAAAAAATGTTTTATTCTAGCTTCGTGCGTCTTTTTTTATCAACACTTGAATGTTGGCAAGTTTCATAAAAAGCAACATGAGCAAAAAGCTGAGAAAATCGCATTTTTATCAAAGACTACATCTAGATCAGATTCATAATGATGATCAAAACACAGTAGATCGAGTCCATCAACACCCTACACCCATAAAGCTTCATAGTCCTATAGTGATGATCGCATTATGATATCGCTTGTTTCTGCTCTTCTTTGCCTGCGTTTTGATCTCCTATCCTCACATTAGCTAGAACATTTGTATACTGTAACGTACACACGGCAAGGTACTGTATATGCGTGTATTAGGCCTAATGTAGGCTATACAGAGCAAACCACCCTGATGCTAAACCTTAAAGGGATACTTCAGGATTTAGCATTAAGCTTTGTATTAGTAGAAAACCTGTAGTATTTTCGAATTACCGTGCTTTCCACCCACATATCCCCCTGAGATGAGAGATTTATGTATTTTTTGTCTGGAAAAAATCCTCCGATGACGCAAAAATCGTAATTTTGCGTCATCGGAGGATTTTTTGGCCAGAGGCTAAAGACTACAGTCAGTAGGAGGGGCTGTCCCGCATGTTTTCAACCCGCCCATAGGAGGTGGGATCTCACTCACAGAATGTACACCGTATCAGCCGTCTTTCTTTGGAAGCTAAGCTAGAAGGCTCTTGTTCTGTGGAGAAAGCTGAGTAGTAGGAGAAAGCTGAGTAGTAGGGGCTACCATACTCTTTTTCCCGGACATGTCCGGCCATCGAGATCGTCCAAAAGGTCCGGGTTTCGGCTTTTGCTTTCTGCAGTCGCCATTCATTATTTACATGCACACCTTTTGTTTCAATCTAACTGAATTCATTCCGATTGGTGAATCTGAATGTAGTGTTTACATGAACGGCTCATCGGTAATCACGCCACCGGCCTCGCGCCGTTCTCCCGCGGCCCTCAGCCTCGTCCTGCTCGCCACAGTAAACATGATGAATGGCGACTGTAGAACGCAAAAGCCGAATCCCGGACATTTTGGGCGAAATCCCGGGCAGACTCGTCACGGAGACTCACTAGTAGCCTAGCCCTGTTTTCAACTGCGCTCTCTTACCAGTAGGCGCGGCTTGGGAGTGGCCTCCTAGGGCAGCGAAGCAAGTGCATTCTGGGAGTTGTTGTCTTTCATCCACATGAGCCAAAAATAAATTTTCTGGCTTTTCTCAGTCTAGAAAGCTCCAAATTCAAAAATAATTTCACATTTCTTCTACATAAATTACCTATTTTAAATACACATTCATCGTTCCAGAGGTGAAGTATCCCTTTAAAAACTTACTTCAAATATGATGTTTTCTTATTCGGTGAAGTTCGGTATCTTGCAACCATCTCTCGTCCTCTGCTCGTCCGTTTGAAAACTGCGTGCGCGCCGCGCTGCCGGCGAACGTAATTATTTTTTTATTTTTTTTATCAGCATCAGCAACTGCCAGTAGCAAATAAAATTTTGGGGTGGCACCCGGGGTGGCTCCGCCACTGCTCGAGCCTCAAAGATGTTTTGACATTTACTTTTGATAAGTATGCTGATTTTTGTTAAGTCACGCTCAGATATGTGTCATTTGCATATTAAAATCACAAAAAAATCGAGCGGGGGGCACAACCTAACCATACAACCATCATGTAAACATCTTACTGTGTTTAAGACCTAGGGCCCTATTTTAACGATCTGAAATGCAAGTATCAAGCGCGAAACGCAAGTAACTTTGTGGGCGGGTCTTGGGCGCTGTTGCTATTATACCGGTGGGATAAATGACTCTTGCGCCCGACGCAAATCTAAAATGGGTTGGTCTGAAGTAGCTTCATTATTCATAGGTGTGGTTTGGGCGTAACGTGAAATAAACCAATCAGAGCGACATCTCACAGTCCCTTTAAGAGCAGGTGTGCTTGTTCCATGGCGGATTGCTATTATAACGGCGGATTTGTCAGGCGCACGCCAGGAGCGGTTCACAGCCGAGGAGACCGACGTTCTCGTCAGGGCCGTAAAACACAGAGAAGTGACATTGGGGATGGAGAAACACACCCAAATTAGCTTCGGTTAAACAGGTGTATAATAATTTGGGTAAATGTGTAAGCTAGATTTATGCCTAATTTTTCACATCTTCGTGGACACAACAATGATTTCCCTCGTGTGTTAATATTTTTCCTTGTAATAATGTATGGTTTTCTAAAAATGAGAACTGCTGCGTCTGTGTGTAGATGAGATAAGCAAAGTGTATGCGCGTTGTGCACACGCTACATTGGTTATGGCCAAGCATGCACCCTTAAAATAGCATATGAATAACATGCGCAACGCGCCACTGACTTTAGACTAGGTTTTTCCTGGTCTGTCTCTGTGGCGGAATTGTTTTCTAAACCTGCAAAATAGCACCAGGGAACGTTTGCGCCGGAACACGCCTCACCTTTGCGCTGAACCGCCCGCGGGAGCGCAAATGCATTTGCTAGTCTACCTACGTGCGTCTGTGGAGGGAAAAGTCCGCTGTGCGCGGGTGCAAAATAGGAATTATACATGTGTCGGTGTACAAAGTCAATTGCGCTGGGTGCAAGATAGGACCCCTAGTCTGATTATTAGAAATAATCGCATTATTGGTGCACATGTAAGCATAGTCACTTCTTCAGCTCAGAGTCACTGAACGGCCCTCCTACAAAACCAGCTGTGTTTACAGACACAGATCAGATGTACATGTCCATCTAAAGGAAGAGAAAATCAATCAAGCAATTACATTATGATTTACAGCACTAATTCTAGATGATCAGACAGTGGCTCCTCATACAAAAGTGTCTTTTCAGTGCTGAAAGTCATATTGTGACTGTGTGAAACAAAGTATACATCACATAATGCTTTTATGGTGAAATTGCATCTTTTTCCTGTCCATGTTTATTGTATGACCATAACCAATGCACTTTCTTTGCATCCAAATGCAGTCTAGAGCAGTGTTATGCAGTTACTGTATTACATTCACAGCATTTATGTCATGTTGTGTTGGCCATGCTGGTTTTAAAAATGATTTATTACATGAAAATTATAAAAACATTAATATTTTTATTGCATGTTTAACATTTTAAATATAATTTTTATGTTTAATTTATATAGTTTAAGGTTATTTTTTAGCTTTTAAGTCTGAAATCTGAAGTCTAATATAGTAATGACTGTGAGTAAATTAGAAGAGCCTCTTGATACTCACACTGGACGTCCAGCATCACTGATGCGTTCTGAGCTGTACAGACATATCGTCCGCTGTGTGTACATACAACATAAAAGGGTTTTGCCCTCCTGTGGTGATTTTTGTGAATTACACTGTTGCAAATCGTGTCTAATAAACGTAAAAGTGTTTCGCCCTCCTGTGGTGATTTTTGTGAATTACACTGTTGCAAATCGTGTCTAAAGCCCCTTTCACACAGAGATTCCGGAAAATACACGGATAAAGTGACCCGGGATTTGACCCGGGTTCGTTTGATTTTGGTCATTCACACTGCCAGTGATTTTCCGGAATCAGAGAGTGCGTTCACACACAACCCGTAAAAATGCCGTAAAGACACGTGACATCGATGTGACTTGTAATCTCAGCAGCGTCTTAAGTTTGCTTATGAGCTGCGATCTCTCTCTCGAGAAACCACGCCTGTGCATTTGTTTCTCTGATTCGATCATAAACTTGCGCATTACGTACCGTTTCACAGCTGGAGAACGAGCCCGGCTTCAGCGTCATCACTACGACACGGCATTATTACGGCTTTTGTTCACACAGCGCGCGTTCCGGGACTGAACACGGCAATGTTACTAGGTCCCGACCCGGCATCGATCCCGGCATAAATCCCGGGTCGAGTTTGCGTTCACACAGAAGGCGCTCTGGCAATTTGCCGGGTTCAAAGCGCTGTGTGAAAGGGGCTTAATAAACGTAAAAGTGTTTTGCCCTCCTGTGGTGATTTTTGTAAATTACACCATTGGAAATCGAGTCAAATGAACATAAAAGTGTTTCGCCCTCCTGTGGTGATTTGTGTAAATTACACCGTTCCAAATCAATTATAATAAACATAAAAGGGTTTTGCCCCTCCTGTGTTGATTTTTGTGAATTACACAGTTGCATATCGAGTCTAATAAACAAAAAAGTGTTTCACCCTCCGGTATGCTTAATGTGCAACTATGCAATTTTTTTTCCATAAACACTGGATGAAGCTGATAACAATTATATATATATATTTAAAGAAAAATAAATAATACATTTTGATTAGAAAATGAATACACTGATATATAATAAAATACATTATAAAATAATGTTTTAAAATGTAATGTTTTATCCCTCCAGGAGCTCCTATTTTTAAAGGAGTTTCTGTCTGAAAGTGTGACACCAGAAGAAGCTGGCTGTGTTCTCAATCACAAATAATGTGCAACATAAACGACTCACTGATGTCAAGTACGTTTCCCACTGCTGATCTGGTAAGAAAAGAAATGTTTGTTCAAACTCATGCTATTTTGCAGAAATGAACTTCTGACTCCTATATTTTCTGTAAGATCTCTGATCAAAGGTCACAAAGGTCATTAGGTAATGCTTTAGAATAAGTTTTCACTTGTTATCATTAGTAAACACGAACGAACGATGAACAATGCTTTGTTAATATTAGTTAATGTTAATTTCAACATTTACTAAACAAATTTTGCATTACCTAATGTTAACAGATGTTAACAAATCAAGCTTTTAATGCTGTTTATATGTCTATGTGGTGTTTTTAATATGCTTTGAGACAAACCATGTACAAATGCATTAGTCGACACTATTGCTGAGTATACTATTTTCTCCTTAAAACTGCAGTGAACCAAAGACAGTCAAAAAAACACAGTTTGAATTCGCTGGTGTTTCTGATGTCACAAACTTGTAACCAATCAGGTCAACGCGTGGATCTCTGAGCTGCTGTGAGTGAGTGGGGGTGGGGCTAATTTGCATATTCATAGAACCGCCTATACTAAATGAGTCAAGGGTGTAGAGTTATATTCAAACTATTTTAAGGCATTTTAAAGAAAGAAAAAAACCTTTTAAATATGTAATTTTGGTGATCAAAGATGAGTTTTAAGGGAGAAAATACAGGGGACTTTAAGTGTTACCGATTATTTCAAGTAATTTGCCATAAAGTAGCTAATTTCTGTCCATCATAATGTTAGTTCATACATATTGTATATGGATAGTTTGTAAAAGAAGATATTTTGAAGAACATTGGCAACCAAAAACATCATTGGACCCCATTAACACTGAGGGAAAAAAAACACTGGAACATTTTTCAAAATATCTTCTTTTATGTTCAACAGAAGAAAGAAAGTCCTACTGGTTTGGAATGATAGAACTGCAATTTGTTGGTGAAAATTTGCTCGAAAAATCCATTTGTGGTGTTTGAGTTATGCATAAAGATTTGAAGGTTTCGTTTCATTCTAAAGGCTCGTTCACACCAAGAATCATAACTATAAAATCATAACAGTATTATTGTCCATAGTCACACCAACGAACAATATCGGTCTGTTTATTATAAGTGCGCTCTGCAGTTTTGTCGTCTACTGCTTTAAATGCTCGAGCTCTTTACAGCAGAATGGATTCTGATTGGCTGTCAATCTGTTTTTATCGTTCATCAGCTGAAAAAAATAATTTTGTTTCAACAATATAATTTTTGGTGCCGTTCCTACACCTTTAGAACAATTTTTAAAAGTTGTTTATCTTTCATATCATTGTGGAAGATATACTAGCCTCATACTCGTTATAGTTATTGGTCTAAACAGGCCTTTAATGTTCAACAACATCTGCACTGACCAACGGTGAAATTGCATTCTGTCCGAGTTGGTACTATCAGTGTAATGATACAGAGACGGATGCAAAATGCAAGTAAAAACTGTTTATTAGATCTCATTAGTATAAGACAACAGGTCAGAGGACAAACACTCAGGTGAAATATGACGCAGGGACTTCGACGGGCAACCCAGTGATGGTGTGCGGTGATCAGCGTGCTCAGGAATCCAGGGAACAAACAATCCAAACGAAGATGATGCACAACGAAGATAATCCACACGAGGAGGGTGAGAGATGAACACTGGAACAGGACACGACACCGGGGAAGCCACAACGATCTGACAACATGAGACAGTGATCACTGAACATATAAAGGGAAAGGGGATCTGGCACTAATAATCAACCTGAGATTGGATACCATACACACAAACACACAAGAGAGAGACAGTGGATTCATGAACCGTGACAATCAGGTCATGTGACCTACAGCGTCAGCTGCGTCGCTTCACTGCCATTCACAACTCCTCTCCCGGGGCCTAATTGGGATAATAAAGTGTTCATTGAATGCGCACTTCAGAATTAGTAGGTCATCCTGGGTATGTTTAGCCTAATGTTTTTTTTAATACTATGTATTCGGACATGATACTACTTTTTCGCATACTGTATAGCAGGCGGAGTGGGACTAAAAAATCTACCGGGAATTTCGTAGACCACAGGCCCTCGGTATATATAAAAAAAATAAATAAAAAAAAATATATATATAGCGGTGAATGAGAGAATATTAAATAGGCCTATATATTTTTGTTCCCATTTGCTCAAATAGCAAAAAAATCAGATGAGCCCAGAATATGAATGCAACGTTTAACGTTAAGCATTTTCCTCCCATAGAAAACCATTATAAGAACGCTTAATGTGGCTTAATGCAGATTAGAATGTCCCCTTATTATGTCGAAATAACGAGATATTCCAGAAATTATTTTTGGGGGTGCTATCGGGGTGCTTTGGTCTTTCTTGGGGGTGCTGAAACACCTGCTAGCGCCGCCCATGCCGCCACCTTTCAGTTTTCTTTTTTGCCTTTCCATCATTTAACTCACTCACACGGACATTAGACTTCCAAAACGTGACGAGGAAAAAGAGGTGTTCGGCGGCTTTTTATATCAAAGGCCGGCCCGACAGGCTATGCCATTTGGGGAGGGGCCGCTCACTGATTCCCCTATGTTTTTGAAAATCCTAGACATGGTTGGACCTGCCGAACGGGTTGAGCACTTTTATATAGCTACTGTGTTGAGCAGAGAGGCTGCACAGTTTGACCAGCGGGAAGCGGCCACACATCAGGCCGCCAGATTCTTTTGCTAATATAACTCGCAATGTATAACGTCGTTAACTATTATCAGACTGGCCCTCGCGGCCTCAAAACACTACCGGCCCACCGGGAAAAGTCCCGACTCTCCCGATTGCCACTCCGCCCCTGCTGTATAGCAGTGAAGTATTCGATTTTGGACAAAGTGCAACTGTTCCTTTTCTGTCTTTAAACAACCAAGCGACGGGTCATGCTTTCATAAATCGTGTCTTCTGATGACACATCCGGGATCTTCTCCCTACTATCTTGTGGGCTTTGGTCTTCCTTGAGGTCGGTCGCAGATGCTGCGTCTCCTGCAGAATGATGATGGATCTCAGCATATTCCTCGGTCAGCGAGGAGGCGCCCCTGATCTCTTCTGACGCCGGCTCTGCGTTCGGGAAGTCGATGGTGGAATAATGAAGAGATTCTGGTGATCTTGGTGTAACGGCTGACAGCATGTCTTTATTCCCGTAAACGCACTCGCCGTCTCCATGGGAATCTGTGGCCTGATGGAGCAGAAACACAGCAGAATCAGATGAATGTCCGTTTGTGATGTCTTTGAAAATGAATAGTGTGAGTGTGTTTAACTCACTATTTGAGACAGTATGAGTCCAGATGCGTCGTCTTGTCTGGTTCTTGAAGGTTTGGGATTCCTTCTTCTGAAAAATGTTTTTAGGGCCATCAAAAAATAGATTCAATTTCTGATATAATATGTCAATCAGAATCACAAATCCATCTTGTGATGAGGCTAGTAAAGTAAAAGTCTCATCAGATCAATGTGATATATAACTGTTTATTTGGCTTCAAATTATGTTCTTATGTATTTTGTCTTGTTTTCCAGTACAAATATATGA
Organism: Leuciscus leuciscus; assembly: GCF_965113295.1. NCBI lineage: Eukaryota > Metazoa > Chordata > Actinopteri > Cypriniformes > Leuciscidae > Leuciscus > Leuciscus leuciscus. The sequence continues at coordinate 4,427,964 of NC_138728.1, forward strand.
AATTAAGACACATTTACTTGAGAAGCAAAATGGGATATAAAAGTCTTGTTTTCTGAAAAATCTATCAAAATTAAGATTATGTTTAAAACAAGAACAAATATCTGCCAATGGGGTTAAAAAAGTGTATTTCTCTGAACCCATTGGCATTTTTCTGAAAACAAGACTTAATATCTGAAGTCATTTTGCTTCTCAAGTAAAAGTATCTTGATTTAAGAATGTTTAGATATTTGTACTGGAAAACAAGACAAGTATATTTTGAAGTGAAACTTTTGAACATATTTACCAGAATAGCTGAAAAAATCTCTGTAATCATCTATAGTTTAGCCTCAGCTCATTATATATTGGACCAGTTCTGTGATAATCATGTTTTTTTGTCTTTCCACAAATTACATTTGTCTGATGTACCCACCGTTCATTGTAGACTGCTATGATGCGCAAGATCATCATCGCTGATGCGCCGACAGCAGCTCCGAGCAGCACAGACGGGAAATCTGGAAAGCAGTGTTTTATTGCTCAGAGGTCATTTAAGTGTCTAAAATGTTTCTCAGGAGGGATAAAAATGAATGTGAAGAACAGCTCAGATCATTTGATCATAGATTCGATTCAAGTTCATACTGAGATCTCTGATATTCGATTACAGACTTTAGTGTCTTGGCAAATATGAGCACATTTCTCTGGAGAAAAGTTTCCATTTGGTCTCCATTTGATCTCATTACTGTCTTGGAGAAATAATTCCCCTGTGGAAAAGAAGTACACTTCAGCATACTAAAAAAAGAGAGAAAAAAGTCAGAGAAAAATTTAATATTTATGTGTGAACTAAAGGTATTGTTTTCAGACACATAATTGCATGTTATTTATAATTATAGGTTACATTTATATTAAATTCAATTAGCCAAACATAGAGTTATTTTTTAATTTCTCAATTACTTCTATTGTCTTTGAAATATGGTGAAAGTGTACAGCACTTTCAGTTTTTTTCTACTGATTAAGTATGTTTATGAGCTGTTTAAATAATAAAATGTAATTTAAAAATATATATAATCAATACAAATTAAGGACAACTAAATCCATAAAATCATCCCTAAAAGATTCTATATGAAGCACCGTACAGAAACTTTTCTTCTAAGAGTGTATACTTTTAAGATTTGAAGTACACTACAAGCGCACATTCAATTCAAATTAAGTGCACTTCTTTTTCAGAAGGGTTAAGATATTCCAGAGATCTCATTTTTGATCATTCTTGTTGATCAGATAAAGCTGTTGTTGTGCGTGTCAGAGAAGCGAATCTCACGTGTCTCTGTCCCGGATGTCTCTGTCCCGGATGTCTCTGTGACGGGATGAAACCGTTGGCTGGCGCTGGCGGTGCCGAGAGTGTTTGCACTGAAACACTGCAGGACGTCCGTGTCTGTGAGAGGCTGTTTGATGGTCAGGATGCTCTTCGAGCTTGTGCTTCCTAAAGTTTCATTCCTGATTAACGTGTCTGTAGAGTTGGTGAGAACATTTCCAGATCGACGCCACTCTAGTTTAGGCGAGGGATTCCCATGAGCCTCACAGACACACGTGCTTTTGTTACAAGAGCTGGAGATTTTGGGCGCAACTGAAAGAGACAATAAGATCATAAACTGTAGTTTCTGTGTAGGATCTGAGCAAAATAAAATAGCTTGAGGGCCTGTTTCACTTAAGAAAAACTGCTGAACATCTCACTAGGGCTTTTCACACTTGAAATATGTGAAACTCTGGGTCACACTAAAAATCGGGTTAACAGAATTCCTGGTTATATTGCTTCACGTTTCACATTGGGGTTAACATTTATTCCTGAGTATTTATAAACACATTCCTAAACCATAAATGTTCTTATTTGTATATTTGCCATTCAGCCACATTGCACATCCTCATCGACTGAACGATCAAGTTTATAATGAATGGGCTTTTCGGACTATAAAGGTAAGAATGATATGGTCTCTTCTTCACAACAACGCCCATGACTGTTCAAAGCATGTGCTTATGAGCCACGCGATTGGCTGTTTGTTGCTAAGCGTCTAGCCGTAACATTCTGACACAGATCATTTCACAATACACTGGTTGCAACGCAATGCGAGATTAATGACGCCAATGGCAGCGCTATTCCTGTTCCTGAGCAGGGTTTCATAACCCCGGGTAAAAAGCGGTGCTAATGGCACTTCTAAATTACAAGTGTGAAACGTTCCTTTACCTTGGGTTATTCTATGTTGTAGACAGCGAATCAGTTTTCTTTTGGAGCGAAAAGATTAAATATAAACGGAATCAGTACATAAAATGCTTACTTTTAAAGATAAATGAAATAGCGAGTTCTCTTTGCTATCGTGGTCATTCATCTGTGGATGTTCATTTTGTTCAGGCTCAGAGTCAGCACAGCGAGGACCACCATATATACTCAGAGACATACAGTGGGTACGGAAAGTATTCAGACCCCCTTAAATTTTTCACTCTGTTATATTGCAGCCATTTGCTAAAATCATTTAAGCATATACGCGGGCGGGTATAGATATATACACTAGATGTCGCATTGGCTACTGCGAAACCGTAGCCAATGCGACATCTAGTGTATATATCTATACCCGCCCGCGCTCTCAGATCATTTGGACGCAGCTGTGTTCAAGAGGTAAAAACGATATAAATACTGTTCGTTTTCTCACACAAACCGCTCGTTTCGTGTCTTGGGCCATCAATGTGTACTTACGATGGGGAATTGTTTAATTTGGACTCTGTGCATGCTCTTTGAGACAGTGACCATCGACCTGCATTATATGACTGACAGACAAGAACGGTTTGACCTAAAAATATCAAAATTGAAACTACTGCGGAAAAAAAGACACCTACATCTTGGATGCCCTTGAGGTAAGCTAAAACATACCAAAATTTAATTTCAAAGTGAACTATCCCTTTAAAGACAAAAGGGTCTGGGGCTACGGGCTTGAGCCATTAAAGACAAAAGGTGACTTACAATGGAGAAAAACAGGACTGGCAGAAACTGTTGTTACTATTATCCTAACCTAACCTTAAAATGCTAACTTCAATGTTCTCAACTTTTACTGTTGCAACTTAAATTAAACATTTCATAAATTTGTAATACAACAGCTGCAATATAACAAAGAGTGAAAAATTTAAGGGGGTCTGAATACTTTCCGTACCCACTGTATGCTAAATTAGGGAAGTTGCTGACCGCTAAAATTAATCCACCTTGCCACAGACAATCCACTACAGGATGCAGTCTTGTATCACTCGAGCTCCACTGACTTCACTCGCTTTCATACCTGTCATGGCGCTGCTCTGAGTAAGGTCTGTTGGTTGTCACTCCCAAAAGTCACTTTTTATTTTCATAAAGTTAAACATATCTCAACTTTGTCGCATCGCTGGACACGCTAGATTCTGGATGAATTGAGACGATTTTTTGTTTTGTTTAAAATTCTCGCATGATTCTGAATGGACAACTAAACAAACAACATGTAATTTACTAAAGGTTCTGACAAAATGTTAATTGCTGTAGTGTAGTCTATAAAGATTATTATTTTTATTTCTATTTTTTAAGTCGGGTTGAATGAATGATTCAACGACTCGCTCAAAGAATTCACTTGTTTCATTACTTAATGAATCAGCGTTTTTGAACAAATCTCTTGAATGAATGATTTAATGATGAATACATTTTTTAAAAGTCACTTGTCGCCTGTGTAACAATTTAATTGATACAATCTTTATTTAAAGCATGAAGTTACATTCACAAGGCGATTTACTGTATTTTGATCGCTACTGCAGACATCTGTGTTTATATCCAAACTATAAACATTTATCCCAGTACTTCTATGATAAAATAACAATACTGTGTGATTGAAAAGACTGTTTGTGAAGCTGTTTCATACTTATACATTACAACTGCTCTCTCCGCCAACGCAGATCTAAACGTACTTGTGAAATGTTTAATAGACATATAGCTGAATCGCTGTCATTTAGGAATAAGATTGCATGGGTGTTTGAATCGAGATCGTGATCTTTTAACAATTAATCGTGCAGCTGTTGGAAACGCCTACATCCTGTTGCCAACGGTCAGTCGCTTGTGTTGCCTGAAATCGGCAGCTCTCCATTGAAATGAATGGTATCATGTCACTTATGCGCATAAGTGTCGTGGTCAGTGTAAACATGGCTTTACAAAGTAGTATTCAATTGTAAAAAGTGTCAAAAATGAACATTCTGTCACTTACTGTATACACCAAACCTGTATGACTTTCTTTCATGCATGTAACACAAAATTAGATATTTTTAAGAACGTTGGGAACAAAACAACATTGGACCCCATTGACTTCCCTTGTATGAACAAAAAAATGTTTTGTGTAAACTATCCCTTACTTCAAACTGCACACTTTTTTTTTTTTTACACATCTTTTAACAGAAGTACAATTTTAGAGATGTGCAAATGTTTGTACTGGCATAATGAACTTTTTTTCCCTCCGTGTTCTGTACCGTGAAGTTTTGTATTACTCATCTAATCATATTTTCGCATTACTAACATACAGCAATTGATTTGATGTTCAAGGAATTTTAAAGAACTTGAGATGTCGGTTACCAGAAAATATTTTTTTCTCTTACATTAATCACATTGCATTAGTATTATAAAAAAAAGTTGACAGCTTCATGCAATTTCACTTGCTTCAGTGCAGTTTCACAAAGGTTTCATATTAAAAAAAATTGCATTTCAAAACTTGAACATGTTGCTCTGTTGGAGACTCAAATCTCCTGTGGTCTTTCCATATACATTTTCTGTATATGAAGAAAACACCCATGCAAAAGTGGTACACACATTTAACAGCATTTGTAGCATGTCACATTTGATTGCCAAGCAATATACATGCTGCTCTGCTTTGAGTCTTTAAAGTGTGGTTCTGGCACTTTTTTTTTTACACATCTTTTAACAGAAGTACAATTTTAGAGATGTGCAAATGTTTGTACTGGTATAATGAACTTTTTTTCCCTCCATGTTCTGCACTGTGAAGTCTTGTATTACTCATCTAATCATATTTTCGCATTACTTTAACATAATTGACTATCAAGTTCAAGGAACTTTAGAGAACTTGAGATGTCAGTTACCTTTTTCTCTTACATTAATCACATTGCATTAGTATTATAAAAAAAGGCTGTTGACAGCTTCATGCAATTTCACTTGCTTCAGTGCAGTTTCACAAAGGTTTGCATTGCATTTCAAAACTTGAACATGTTGCTCTGTAGGGGAACCAAATCTCCTGTGGTCTTTCCATATACATTTATATGGTATATGAAGAAATCACCCATGCAAAAGTGTTACACACATTTAACAGCAATTCTAGCATGCAACTGAACTGCAACTTATTGTTGCCTGTATTGTTGGTCACCGTCAGCCTGTCATAAGTTGTTGTTTTTTTACGAATGTCAGTTTGCATCTTCATATAAGATATTAAACCACTGTGTAGTTTATTTGATCAAATAGTCTTTACCGTAAGCTATACATCAAATTGAAGTCATTTAAACATGGTTTTGTGGTTTTTGCAACTCTTCAATAGTGTCTTTTCAGTGCTGAAAGTCATATTGTGACTGCGTTAAACCGTATCATCGCATGCCTTTATGGTAAATTTCACCTTTTTAATCTCAACACATGTTTATTTTCACCATAAACATTGCACTTTGCATCCAAATACAATGCAATGTTATGCTTTTGCAGTAAGGGATCAGATTAAATAAGTGAATATAACAGTGCAATAATTTTTCTTTGTACTCACACTGAGCATCCAGTTCAATTGTTGCGTTGTGTTGGCCATGCTGGTTTTGAGCTGTACAGCGATACCGTGTGGAATGTGTAGGGTTAGACACAACGTAGGTATGAGTAAATCCGGTCTGGAGGAGCTCAAGCTGAGATCCGGTCTCTTTGTACCAGGTGAAGTTGAGCACCGCTGGTTTTGCATCAGTGCTGCAGGTCAGAGTCACTGGACGGCCCTCCATCATAGAGCCGGAGGGAAAGAATGACAGTGATGTGTTTTTTGGGGCATCTGAGGAAAAAAGATGTGTAGTGTAGTGTAGCAGTTCAAGATCTGGGTTAGTAACTGAATAGCTGTATGTTTAAACCTTGTTATTTTACAAGTATCAGATGTAGGCAATATGTTGAAGCATGTGTGCAAACATCTAGATGAACACAATACAAAATAACCGACAAAACACCATGTGTCAGAGAGAATAGAGGGCACCTTCCATCAAAAAACTGACAGGTTTATTGCTTTATTGCCCTCAAAGCCACGCCCCTTTTGACCGTGGGAATTTCCCACGCTAGCTCCTCCCACTTATGGGTTGTACTTACACCGTGGGAAAATCGGACTTGTGGCACGCCTCCTTAGGGGTTGAACATCTGAAGCGTGGGAAAATTTCCCAACGCATACAAGTTCTAAACGATATAAACTTTTTAAGAAATGTACAATAAAGACATAGTCAGAGTGTGAGATCAGTGTTTTTTATTTATCAAAGAAGACAGATGTACATTCATCACTTTTAAAACATCAAGGAAATAAGTTACAATTGCATTTTTCTCTAAAAAGAGTTATTAAAAAATGAGTTAGTGTTATTTCAAGATGTTAAAACATTAAAACAAGTTAAGAGTTTTTAATTGACAGAAAAGATCATTTTTTAAAAATGTTGATTTGTAAAACTTACATAAAACACAAACTACAAAGTCTTATGTTTTTACATACCATTCGTTAAAGGAGTTTAAAAGATATATAAGTGTATCCTTGTGCTGGAGCAGTGTAAAGAATGTCCATTCAGTCCGGAGGTCTGACAGGATTGACATTTTCTCGGGGTTGCAGAGAGACACACGCAAGCTCCACCCCTACCCCCGCCCACAACAGATGTCACCGTGGGAAAAAACAACAGTGCCTTTCAGCTCCCAAATAGAAAATGCGACCGGTTACTTCGCTGTCCGAACTTAAAAGACAACAGAAAGAGTGTGCAACGGCCCGAAGAGACCACACCCCGTAACACACCCTTCACAAAGCTCATAGGCTGTGTAAAATTAAGACACACCTCTCAGATGTCATTGGATGATACAGATGACATCACTCATGGGAATCCCCCTCCCAAAGTCTGACAGTTAGAGTTTAAAAAGGAGCGCAAACTTGAAGTGAAATACTACTTGTGGTTTTATTCAAGTAGAACACTATGGCTACGTCAGACCCCAAAACACCTGAAAGAAACATTGATGAAGCTATGGAGGATTTGACCTTAGTGCCGTGGAATAAACATGGACCCTGTTTAACGCGATTTCTCCATGAGCCGGCGGAGCGCAAGTGAAATACTTTTCACTTGTCTGGAGGACGTGCGTGTAGGCCAGGCCCGGACTGGCCATCGGGAGCACCGGGAGAATTCCCGGTGGCCTGGCGACTAATTTGGCCTGCTGCCAGACAGCGTTTAAAAAAAATAAAATAAATGTATTATTATATCTTTATTTATACTACTACCTTTACCAGTGATCATTTTCGAATTCGTCATTCAATAAAATTATTATTATAAAATGAAATCATGAATCTGTTAGTCTTGACTGACAAGGCTACGATTCGACTTAAGCCTCAGTCAAACGGTTAAACAGAAAATGCGAGCATCATCTGATGATGGAGAGAAAACAGCCAGGTGGAGCAGAGGGAAAGGACAACGAAAAAGAAAGCACTCAGAGAACAAGCATCAAAGTGTTGCTAAATGAATGACCTGTTCAGGGCTTCAGGTGCAGGTCAGTTTCATCTGTAAATACTGTACTTTTTTCTTCGTTAACTTAGTATTGAAATTCTAGCAAATGTAAGCGGTAGCGCCCCTATTACTATCGTCATTCAAAATACTGTATGCTAAAGGAGATTAATATTATTTAGTGTAAAGTTACATTAGTAATTTAGCAGACAAATATTAACATCTATGTGGTACTGGGAGCAGGGAGACAGGAGTGATAGTGCAGACATCAACAAAAAATAATGCAATAACATTTTATTTGACAATTTAGAAAATTATGTCTGCCCATTTGTGAGGTTTAAAACTTTTTCCTTCTTCTTTTTTTTCAAATGAAGGTGGAGACAGTCAACCTAGCACTAGCTGTGGTGCAATGATCACACATTCAGCCAGGGAGTTAGATGACATGTAGAAGCAAAATAATATTTATATATTTTTTTTTACATATTGTATGAAATATAGCCTAGTGTTGCTAAATGTTGGATATTTAAGTAATTTTAAGATGAAAACAACAACATTTTGTCATAAATATAATACTTTGATTTTTTACTAAAATAAATGTAGATTCTGGGCAAACAAATTACAATAAGGTGGTGGTTTTACACCAAGGTGGAGACAGTTCTGTTTGTAACATGAGGCCAGAACAAGTGACAGGTGAAGAAGAGACAGGTACAAGAAAAATACAAACACTTTATACATGCATACATACACACACACACACACACACACATATATATATACACATATACATATATATATAACACTAGTACTCCACTTTACTTAGTGTATGAGGCTGATGATACTGGTGGAAGGGAGAGACAGAGAGATATTAGGGAAAATGAAGAGAAGGAAAAGGGAAGCAAGGATACTGTTCAAGAGAAAGCCTTTAATTATTTTACACGGCCCCAGCCTAAGGATTTAGACCAATAAATGTAATTTAGGAAAAAAATAGGGTTGTCCGTGTATCTAAATTTTATTTGGGTCCATGGGATGGCCTGGATGGGTGTGGGATTTCCTGGCCTGAAATTGTGTCCCAGTCCGGCCCTGGTGTAGGCTACATATGATTTTGACAAAAACAATCGTGAAGTCAGATTGGTTAATGGATAACGATGAGCGATTCACAACGAATACAACAGAGGATCCCAATTAGTTTTTTTACGGAAAGGGATTGGATTTTATTTTATACAGGAGTATGGAGAGATTTGAAAGATGATGGGAGTGAACCGGTTTTCATAGCAGAGTGGGCTGGATTAACCACGGCTACAAGAAACCCGACTTCTCGCGGATTATATAAAAAAAACACCCAGAGGATTACGTTTACATACTTTTTTGGAATGGATGTACCCGAATGTTCGTGACCTATTTCTGAGGATGAGCATTTAAAATAGCCTACTACGATTTAAAATTCATGTTTCAATGGAAGGTTTACCTGTGTTGGAACAGATTTATTCTAAAATCACGTAGCTTTTTTTTAAATGGAGCGACGCATTTGGATCTGTTGATGGATATACGCACCAATAGGATTACCGGCTGCAACGAATGGATACCCACAGAAAAGCTTCGATTGGCTGAATACATTTTGTGATTATTTAATCCTTTCTATGTAAAGTACTTTGAATTGCCAGTGTATAAAATGTGCTATATTAATAAACTTGCTATGCCTTGCTTCGCCTATGTCACAGGAGAAATTATATTTAATTTACAACTCTATGCTCTCATACAGGCTAGAATTGGCTCACACTCACACAAACACCCACCCCACCCCACCACTTTTGGACTGAGCCCTCCAACGTGGGGAAATTCCCACGGTCCACATTTAAAGTTGTACTTTTCACAATCACATACAAAAAAGACATTACAACAATGTTTATCACTAAAATACAAAGGGTGGTAAACACACATTTGTAAAATGTTAAAAAAGTTTGAATTGCAAACATGTTCTAGAATTAAAACATCTAAAACAACATGTATTAAAATTATATCAAGCAAATAGTTCTATTTTCTAACATACATTTGAAGAAAAGTTGTACTTTCACAATTACATAGTGTTTAAAGGCATTAAAACGTTGTATAAATTGAAAATACACGTATTTAGCGTTCATACATTTGTAAAATGTTAAAAACGATGTGCTTTAAACTTTTAAAAAAATGAAGCAATGTATTGGGTAACAGATCAGCGAGTTGTTTTTAATTAAAGAAAAGTTTTGTTTTCCATATTTAAAACTTTTTAAAAACACTATAAAGTTAAAATGCAATTCTTTAGTATTCGTACATTTTACAACGTTATCTGAAAAAAGTTAGAATGTGGTCCTTCACATACAGATTTAAAAAAACTTTCAAAACAACATCAACTAAAATACAATATGCTACTAAAGTTTAGTTTTAAGTTCCGTATGTGTGAAGCCGAGTCTCCACCCACCTCTGTAATTATACCATATTTTATATATTAATATTATGGCTTGATGATGATTTAAAGTTTTTTTGTCTGTTTGTTATTAACTAATACCTTCATCTTTTAACTAACACTTCAACATCCAGCACAAAATTAAAGAGATGGATGAGCTAAGGATGTTCTCTGGCCCCAAATAATCGGGTAATGGAATGTTCACAATCTACAATATACAGTTAGATATTCTCCTACTTAGTATGTGTGTAAATAGTTGTGCTTAATTCTTTGGGTGTATTTTTACACACCCTATGGACTAACTTTAAAACATAATCTTTATACAGGAATCACATGTGTCCTTACAATCCATGTAAGATTCAAAAGACCAAATCACTAAGAAAAGAGCTGTTTATAATAAATACACAAAAGTTTCCAAATGATGGTTTTAATACTCCGCTAGATTTAGTCATCTTGTTCAGATAGCACAACGCTGTTTCACATGTTGTATGTTGGACTGTATGTGTTTTAGGTGAAGACGTTTCTTTGAGAGCTGTCTATAGAAATAAATGACAGTTAAGAATTTAAGTGATAGTCTTTCTGTCTGACTAAATTGATACTTCATTTAGTGCAACTTTCCCTCTATCTACGAATTACACAAAGTGCATGTTGTTTTACACTTAAACTATTACAACAGAATCACATCTGACTATTGCACTGAGAGAGGCATATTCATCCAAGCTCGAGGCTGTTAAACAAAGTTCCACACTTTGGTAAAACCTAAATTCTAGAGGTCAACTGGGTTAAAAGTAAATGCATCATCATGAGCCATTTAAAACAAAAACAGAAAAGCCACTATAGTGATCAGTTTTAGCGTTTGAATTGACATTTTACATATTACGCTGTATACATCTTGTTTTTGTACAGTTTTTGCAAAAAGTATATAGTCTCAGAGCGTGGTCGAACATGTTCATATAGGAATGTATGAAAAACATGAACAAATATTGCATAAAGAGAATTAAATGACGGTCCTTCTAGTATGAGAGTGTTTAAGACTAAACAAATCATATTTATTTTAGAACATCTTTCTGCTATGTCTACGAAACATCGACGTGAAAGATGAGTATTACACTTCAAACTCGTCTAACTATTACACTTATTTTGTTATTATTACACAGTTATTCTGTGTGTGTCACTAAACAACATGGTTAAGCTAATGAATTACAGTTGATACGTGGTATTTTTACGTGAAAGGAGGGAAAGGAATATTTAACATATAAAAAAAAATATATATATATTTTAACCTATCATCAATTTCAATTGCTAGATAAATCATCTAACAATCAACAGTTATATGTGAAACAATTAGAGTTGGTTAGAATTAGTCGCATTAGAGTTGGATTCTTGTTTATATTGAACATTGTTATTGTACCGCATGTTTAACAGCGCTATTATTGTCGGCCTCATCAAAGTTCACACAGTTTTCACCGGAGCATACCGACTCTGAAACAAGACCAAGTATTAGCACGTAACATTTTGGACACCTTTGTTTTTAGGCATCTTTGCATTTCTTCTGAAACACCCTGTTTTTAAATTGTTTAACAATTTTTAACATCACTAGCGTAACACTTATCGTATTGTCGGGTGTGATTGTAATGTTTTGTATGGCGTTTTATTTACACTTTCCCCCGGATATCTGTTTCCTACAGTTAGCTGTAATGTTAGTGAACTCTAGGTCTTCTCTTTGTTCATATACGACAGTATTCACATGAATTGACTTGATTTGATAAAATTATGGTTTAAACCATCATCTTCACGTGAGACATTTACATTATATTATTATACTGTCCTTTGTCATTTTAACCCTTTATGCGGATATAGAATGCCGCACAAGGTTCTCTGACATATCTTATCGTGTAAAACATCTATGTAGATCTAGCTATGTTTTTAAAAATACAGCGAAACAAAGACAAGGACACATCTTTCTATAAGCGACCCTCAAAATCTGTGCATACAACTAAACACATGTATGTGTACAATGATTTATCAGAAAATTACTTTTGTTTTAAGAAAAACTTAAAATCAGCTGGTCCTTGATAACTATTGAAGCTATAGGCCTTATTCGCAAATACCGGAAGTAGCTAACCGCGGCCATATTGTTGACATGACATCTGTCCTGCCCCTAGCCGGAAGCAGATTTGAGTTGAGGGGAACAGTAGCCTAATGGCTTCATCTCGTCAGTATCAAGAGAAGATAAGCTTGATTGGTGTGGACCCATATCAAATAGACACAATAGCCTTAAGTAAAGATCCGTCCTTATTGCCAGCCGTAACTTATCCGGATATTTATCAGAGCTGCCAACTCTCACGCATTCACCGTGAAACACGCAATTGACACTTTTCACACGCTCTCACGCCACACATCCATTTTCTCACGCACAGAAAAATCGCGAAGCAAAGAGGACACGGAGACCGACAGACTAGACAAAGCAGTTACTTATGATATAAAAAATCTCAGCTCTCAGGTTCTGTCACTTTTATTACGAAATTCAAACAATAAATACCGTTTTGGCGCTTGTAAATGTGACGCGACAGACCCCTAGAGGCTCGAGAACCGATCATCTCTACTAGCTAATAGTAAATAAACACGAATGAACACTGTTGAAAGATACAGTACAACTTACCGAAATGTATATTCCTCATACATAATATCAACCAATCAATCAAACAAACAAAGGGGTCAATAAAACAGCTGGAGAACAATTATGTTACATAACATTTACCTCAGGAAAGCCATTTGATGACCATAATATATAGGCTATAGAACATTAGTTGGCTAGAAAAAAAGAGCTATAGAGAGTATTTTGCTAAATATGTGTACTATATTACATATTTATTATATTTTTACTTATATCATTAAATAAAGCTATTATAATAAAAAAAAAAAACGCATTATCTCTGTATGTTTACAGCATTAGGTGAGTTGTTTTTTTCTTGAGAAAAATGAATGCCTATCTTGTGTAGCCTACCTAATATTTATCCAAATGAGTCAATATTAAATCAAGCCACAAGTCTCTCCTGCGCTGGATCAACTCCTCTGTCTCCTTCCCTTCACGTTGTCTGAAAGTCGGTATCGCATAAAAACTAACTCCGGGGTTCTTCTTGCTGTTGTTAGAACAGCCGTGTATTACACAACACACCATCGCGCTGTTTAAAAAAATAAATAAATACAGCGATAATAGGCTACCATGGATAATACTGACCCTGCCTCGATTGTCAATTGACAGACTGACAGTTGCATAGACAGTATATAAACGGGACAGTTACCGTGGTTTCTATGTCAACAACATAGAGACAGAGTGCAACGCGTCATAATCTGAAGACCACGCCCACCGGGGGGGAAAACAGTGCAACCATCTCCATTGACTTTGCATTGCGAGAGGCTGCCTCCTTGTCATTTCTTGCTTCTAACAAAAGACAGAATAATGCCTAAAAGCTGCTATGTGACAAGGTGTACAGCAAACAAGCTAAGAAACCCAGAAATAAGTTTTCATAAGCTGTCGACCCCAAAAAACGAGCGTTTGAGGACATAAAAGTGGATACAGGCTGGAACGAATGGGTAAATTGTGGGATCCTGACACTCAGTATGCACTAAAAATACACCACGTGTGCAGTAAGTTAAACATTTGGTCACTGGTGAGTCAAATATCCAAATGTCAGTTTTATATATTATATTTCTGTAAGATAAACTATCATGTGTTGTCGATCACGGTCTCCTCCAGTGGCGTACGTTAGTTCTCAGAGTAATGAGACACGTGACGCTCTGTCTCAACTGCCTGTATCCACTTTTATGTCCTAAAACACTCGTTTGGGGTTTTTTTTAGCTTGTTTGCTGTACACCTTGTCACACAGCAGCTTTTAGGCATTTTTCTGTCTTTTGTTAGAAGCAAGAAATGACAAGGAGGCAGCCTCTCGCAATGCAAAGTCAATGGAGACGGTTTGATTGTTTCCCCCCCGGGTGTGGGCGTGGCCTAAATACGCTCTGTCTCTATGGCCGCCGCGAACATTGATGACGTAGATCGAATAAGACCTATTAAACACCCCAATATCGCATTCGGTAATGCGATATTGATATCACGTTTTAATTTTAACTCAATACATTTGAATGCGCTAAAGGTCTATGAACTTTAACATCTTAATAGTTGGTAAAATGAACTTAAAGCCTAGGCAAAATTAAATACATCTTTCTACATGCTTGTTACAGAACTTATGGCGTACAATTCACCCATGCATATGTTTAAAAATATATGTATATTTATATATATATAAATATTTTGGTGTAATTATAGACATCTCTCCGGTGGCATATGCATAACTTCTCCATGACGCTACTTCTGATTCAATGTGGCATTATATGTAATCCTATACAGCTGTTTACGGCGTCATGATGACAACAACCCCAGTTTGCCGGTCTATCATTTTCTTCACTACTTCAATGTATACTCGAAAGTATAATGTTGAAATAAAATTAAATAAAAAAATAAAAAAAAATAAAAAAATACAAACATTTCTGTTGTGTTAATGTCTGAGCTCATAAAAATTTTATTATAATAGTATACATAATAATAATATTTAGAATAATTAAAAATACTACATGATTTAAAAGATTAAATATTTCAGAGATCCTTGTAAAGAGTTGCGGAATGTTTTCTACATTTTAATTACTGTATTCCCGAGGTGGCAACCATTTCCATACCATGCCTGGATGCGCTGTGCCACGGACCACAGAGGCACATCGCGTCTCTGAAATATGTGTGGTGATTTTTCAAATGATACAACTAATTTGCCCGCTGTGTACAGAACAGAACAGAAGAAAGTACATTTTGTAGTGTTGAACAAAATTCGATTTTGTTCTTAGCATCGGTTCCTGCATCATAGAGGGAGGAAGCACATACCCCCTACGTCGACCTTCTATCTGTTCAGGAGTTCATTACATTTTTTTAATAAGATTATGTGTTCTGTCATGGATGACTAGACACTAGTCATGGGATGTCCAGCAGAGAGAAGGGCTTGAGTGGACACGCCCTGTGGTCACATTTTTACGCCCCACCGCAAACCTCCTGTCGTCCTATCACTCTGCCTTTTCCCCGCTTCGCAACGTAGCCATCCTACAGCTTTCCGCCCCTGCGACACCCGTAACATCGACCACCACGGCATCCGTTTCAGGCCAAACGGAGGAGCAGGAGGGGTTACTTAACCCTCTGAGGTCTGAGCTGTTTTCTGGGCCCTGGAGGTGGTCTGACATGCTCTGACATATGTGTTTTTTTCTGTTACTAGTGACATTTTCATGGCTAAAGTCTAATTACACTGTATTCAGCACAAACTCTGCTACAATAATATATCAGCAGCATGTATGTAAAAGTTTGTAGTTTTGAGATAATGACATTTATGCGTGGTTTGTGAAAATACAAAAAAAAATTCTCACTGAAATAAGGCCATGAAACCCATACTGATTATTTCTTCACAAGACTTTTGAAAATTGTATGACATAGCCTAGAATATTTGCTCCAAAACTATGTGAAAATCACCCTGACTGCTCATTCAGATAAGACAATATATTGATTTAAAATTTCTAAGACGTGTTTTGTGTGACAAAGCCATATGCGAAGAGGCGTGGTCATCTCATGAATATGTAAGCTTTTTACACCTGAGAAAGACAAAGACACTCCCCTAACTGCCCTATTAGGAGCGATCAGGCCCAGTCATTCAGAGCAACCTTGCACAAAGAATGAGGAGATTTAAAAAAGAATGGCTTTTAGATTGTTTGGATTTATTTACAACACAACACAATCCAAAAATACAAATGACAAAAGAGCACATTGAAAACAATGATCCAAAGACAGAGACCTTTGTGCCATTCCTAAAAACATACCTTTCATTTCCAAGGTGTTTGATTTTCACTTTACCATGTTCATGTACAGAGACTCATGTGAATGTTGAAGTCAGCAGGACTCAGTTGCATCTGGTCCCTGAAAGAAAAAAAAAAAGAAAAAAAATGTGAACATACTGATATCAAGAGAAACTATAGGGCTGCACGATTTTGGGAATAGATTTTAGATTTTTCTGGTTAAAATTTCTTTTTAAAATTCACAGAATACACACACACACACACGTTTCCAACAATATATAATGAAAACCAGGTTTGTTGTGCCTTGTAGGCATAGGCTACGCAGTGCTGCATAAAATAATAATAACAATAAATTAAATCTTCCAAAAGATTAAGAACAACTACGCTAGAGAAAAATATATTGATTATAATATGTTACTTCAAATGTTTCCATTCGTTATGATGATATGAAATGAGATAATAGTAAAAACATAAAGCCTAATGTTTGGTGCATTTTTCCTTTCAAACGCAATCGCGCTCCAAAATATGATGCATTCAAACGCACAGCGCGCTCCAAAATATGATACATTCAAACGCCATCGTGCTCCAAAATATTAAACATTATGGTTATACATATCTATGTTTGAGCAGATATCCACAAACAGTATTTAACAGGAAACACGGGTCTAAATAGTATAGTAATATTCACCATATATCTAGCAACAGTTCAACTGCAATGTGAAGTTTATGCAACAATACCATAAACTAATAAGTAAGAATTTCTTACCTTACATCTTTCTTGTCTTCAAATCGCGTTCTTCTTCTTCTGAGTTAAATCCAATGTAAGCTCAGACGTGTCTTCCAAACTCGACGAAAAGCAGAGACTTGTGAAGTGTTTTGGTGTTTTGTGTTTGAGGTAACGAGGGCGTTCGCGTTCCATGTGGAGATTTGCATGTGAATCTCTTTTGCGCGAGTGGGCGTGTCGAATTAAAAAATAATTAGCAAGCGTTTGAGATACTGGACATCCTGTCGGTTTTATACAAATTACTTAAACAGAGAATATTTGTTTTCAGTTTGAATCCGATCATTTAAAAGTACACACTTAAATGTGTATAAAGGTATAAGGCTCATAAATGTGTGAGAAGGATTCGCTGAGTTATGTTTCAGTTTATAGACGTGCTCAAGAAAAAAAAGTTCACCGCGACGGAGAGGCAGAACGCACACCCTGTTTATTTTCTTTATTTTACAAAAGCACAATGTTTTGATTTGATTGTAAGTGGACACATACAAAAGTAGAAATATCACAGATTATTTTTGTATATTTCTTTTTTCTGTATAACCATAAATGACGGAGTAATTTAAGTTTATGTTGCTGCTATGTGAAAAAAATCCAGCAAAACGCGTCGGCGCGTTTCTCGACCTCAGGGGGTTAAACCTGGCCCCCTCCAGTCCCATTTCCTCCCGTGGAGCTGAGGATATGTCTCACCAGCGACCTTTGGCTTGTCACAATCCTGGCATGCGTCGGGAACAGGAACGGCTTGACACCTTTCAGAATTGGCCTCTTGCTACAGTAACTCCAGCCGAGCTTGCCAAAAGTGGTTTCTACTACCTTGGTCAGGGCGACAGAGTGGCTTGCTTCATTTGTGGAGGCCAGCTTAGCAACTGGGAACCGGGAGATCAGGCAGTATCAGAGCACCAGAGGCATTACCCCAACTGCCGCTTCGTTCGAGGTGACCGTGCAGATAATGTACCTTTATCTGGTGGCGGTCTTTCCAATGTATCTAACTCGGCAATGCAACAGTGTGAAGAAAGGTTGCTCACATTTGTCAACTGGCCCTCAAGAATAACTGTTCGACCAGACCAATTGGCTAAGGCTGGTTTTTACTATGTTGGTCGTAATGATGACGTGAAGTGCTTTTGTTGTGATGGTGGACTCAGATGTTGGGAGTCTGGTGATGATCCATGGGTAGAACATGCCAAGTGGTTTCCAAGATGTGAATACCTGTTGCAAGAAAAGGGCCAAGAGTTTGTTCATCAGATTCAAGCAAGATTTCCAAGACTATTTGAACAGCTATTGACTAATGGAGACAGCAACTCAAGAGAATTTGTTGATCCACCTGTTGTACACCTGGGTCCTGGAGAAGACCGTTCAGAAGATGCAGTGATGATGAACAATCCTGTGGTGAAGTCTGCTTTAGAGATGGGATTCGAGCGTGGCCTGGTGAAGCAAACCGTTCAAAGCAAAATTCTCGCAAGTGGAGAAAATGACAAAACCGTTCAAGAGTTGGTGTCTGATTTACTAAGTGCAGAAGATGAGAAGAGAGAGGAGGAGCGAGAGCTTCTTGCTGAGGAAATGGCATCAGATGGTTTTACTTTTCTTAAGAAACATCATCTTGTCATGTCACAGCAGCTAAAAAGTGTGCAGAGCTTAAAGGACCATCTTCTAGAGGAGAACATCATCTCACAGAAAGAGTATGACATTATTCGTAACTGCACTACAGTCAAGCAGCAGACAGGGCAGCTCATTGATTTAGTCCTGTCCAAAGGAAATTCAGCAGCAGAGGTCTTCCGCAACTGGATCAAGAAGAATGATGTCTGCCTGCTGAGAGAACTGATGGCCCAGACAAATGAAGCTGCATCACCGAGTCAAGATCTTTCAGACTTGCCTATGGAGGAACGGTTAAGAAGTCTTCAAGAGGAGCGCACATGCAAAGTTTGCATGGATAAGGAAGTGAACATTGTCTTCATCCCCTGTGGTCACCTAGTTGTGTGCAAAGAATGTGCGCCTTCTCTGCGCAAGTGCCCCATATGTAGAGGATTGGTCAAAGGCGCTGTCCGTACTTTCCTATCATAAAGTGAAGATATTTATCATCCAAGTAACAACAGTTTTTGGATGTGCAAATTTACACCAACTCTAATTGTTTCACATATAACTGTTGATTGTTAGATGATTTATCTAGCAATTGAAATTGACGATAGGTTAAAATATTTTTATTTTTATATGTTAAATATTCCTTTTCCTCCTTTCACGTAAAAATACCACGTATCAACTGTAATTCATTAGCTTAACCAAGTTGTTTAGTGACACACACAGAATAACTGTGTAATAATAACAAAATAAGTGTAATAGTTAGACGAGTTTGAAGTGTAATACTCATCTTTCACGTCGATGTTTCGTAGACATAGCAGAAAGATGTTCTAAAATAAATATGATTTGTTTAGTCTTAAACACTCTCATACTAGAAGGACCGTCATTTAATTCTCTTTATGCAATATTTGTTCATGTTTTTCATACATTCCTATATGAACATGTTCGACCACGCTCTGAGACTATATACTTTTTGCAAAAACTGTACAAAAACAAGATGTATACAGCGTAATATGTAAAATGTCAATTCAAACGCTAAAACTGATCACTATAGTGGCTTTTCTGTATTTGTTTTAAATGGCTCATGATGATGCATTTACTTTTAACCCAGTTGACCTCTAGAATTTAGGTTTTACCAAAGTGTGGAACTTTGTTTAACAGCCTCGAGCTTGGATGAATATGCCTCTCTCAGTGCAATAGTCAGATGTGATTCTGTTGTAATAGTTTAAGTGTAAAACAACATGCACTTTGTGTAATTCGTAGATAGAGGGAAAGTTGCACTAAATGAAGTATCAATTTAGTCAGACAGAAAGACTATCACTTAAATTCTTAACTGTCATTTATTTCTATAGACAGCTCTCAAAGAAACGTCTTCACCTAAAACACATACAGTCCAACATACAACATGTGAAACAGCGTTGTGCTATCTGAACAAGATGACTAAATCTAGCGGAGTATTAAAACCATCATTTGGAAACTTTTGTGTATTTATTATAAACAGCTCTTTTCTTAGTGATTTGGTCTTTTGAATCTTACATGGATTGTAAGGACACATGTGATTCCTGTATAAAGATTATGTTTTAAAGTTAGTCCATAGGGTGTGTAAAAAATACACCCAAAGAATTAAGCACAACTATTTACACACATACTAAGTAGGAGAATATCTAACTGTATATTGTAGATTGTGAACATTCCATTACCCGATTATTTGGGGCCAGAGAACATCCTTAGCTCATCCATCTCTTTAATTTTGTGCTGGATGTTGAAGTGTTAGTTAAAAGATAAAGGTATTAGTTAATAACAAACAGACAAAAAAACTTTAAATCATCATCAAGCCATAATATTAATATATAAAATATGGTATAATTACAGAGGTGGGTGGAGACTCGGCTTCACACATACGGAACTTAAAACTAAACTTTAGTAGCATATTGTATTTTAGTTGATGTTGTTTTGAACGTTTTTTTAAATCTGTATGTGAAGGACCACATTCTAACTTTTTTCAGATAACGTTGTAAAATGTACGAATACTAAAGAATTGCATTTTAACTTTATACAGTGTTTTTAAAAAGTTTGAAATATGGAAAACAAAACTTTTCTTTAATTAAAAACAACTCGCTGATCTGTTACCCAATACATTGCTTCACTTTTTAAAAAGTTTAAAGCACATCGTTTTTAACGTTTTAACATTTTACAAATGTATGAACGCTAAATACGTGTATTTTCAATTTATACATGAATATCAGATGATGTCACCAACGTCTCCTCACTGACGTCACTCACTTCTAAAACTTGTCTGCCGCCATCTTGAGTACCTTATTCGGCAAGATCGATATGTCAGTTGCAAAGGAACTAGCTAGCTATGCTTTCACAACACGGTAACATAAATATAACTTAAATGTAACATAACATAAATCTGTAACGTTCGTTATTTTGAATAGAAATCATCACTCAAAAAGCATTCATTCACGTCTTCTCCGGTTTATTTGTGTTCAAATACATGCAATACAGTATCCGCCAGGGCTATTAGTCCAATGGTAATCAGTGTTTGGTGTAGGCAATCAGTACAGTGATTGATATGACCAATGAAAACTTTAGAATCAGCTGCAGGGCGGGATTTCCGCTGAAGTGGTTTAAAAAAAAAAAAAAAAAATCACGCTTCTGTTCTGCCTGCGGTCCTGCATGACTTCCTCATTCTGACATCCGTGATAACAAAGCTAAAGTAACATCTCTTCACCTGAAACAAGAAGCTAATAAATGCACGGTTTGAAGTATATGTGATTTGTGTGTGATTTTCGTGCGATTGGGGAATTTTCATATGAATAAAGAATGTTTACAGTATGCATGCTAGGTAAGGATAGGCCATAGCTTCATATAAAATGTTAAATATAACATATTTCAAAATGTTTTTTTGACTTGAAACCATTTTAAACCGCGACCGGAATATGATACAAATCCTCGATGGTGTTTTAAAGTGAGTTAAAAGTAAAAGTGTAATATTAATCAATTAAATTGTGTCATGTAACTTTATGCTACCTGTTGTGCTAATGCACCTGCTGCAGGAGCTATTCTATTCCATACAATAATTTTTGTTAAAGAATTCAAATAATGTTTCAAGAATAGTTATTTTTTTGTTTGTTTTCTAACAAGACTTGAGATAATAGGTTTGTCAGTACCATAGACAGTACTCGGTAGGTACTCAAGATGGCGGCCGTCAACTGGAAAAAGAGCGGATGACGTAAGAGGTCACGTGACTGATATTCATGAATACAACGTTTTAATGCCTTTAAACACTATGTAATTGTGAAAGTACAACTTTTCTTCAAATGTATGTTAGAAAGTAGAACTATTTGCTTGATATAATTTTAATACATGTTGTTTTAGATGTTTTAATTCTAGAACATGTTTGCAATTCAAACTTTTTTAACATTTTACAAATGTGTGTTTACCACCCTTTGTATTTTAGTGATAAACATTGTTTTAATGTCTTTTTTGTATGTGATTGTGAAAAGTACAACTTTAAATGTGGACCGTGGGAATTTCCCCACGTTGGAGGGCTCAGTCCAAAAGTGGTGGGGTGGGGTGGGTGTTTGTGTGAGTGTGAGCCAATTCTAGCCTGTATGAGAGCATAGAGTTGTAAATTAAGTATAATTTCTCCTGTGACATAGGCGAAGCAAGGCATAGCAAGTTTATTAATATAGCACATTTTATACACTGGCAATTCAAAGTACTTTACATAGAAAGGATTAAATAATCACAAAATTTATTCAGCCAATCGATGCTTTTCTGTGGGTATCCATTCGTTGCAGCCGGTAATCCTATTGGTGCGTATATCCATCAACAGATCCAAATGCGTCGCTCCATTTAAAAAAAAGCTACGTGATTTTAGAATAAATCTGTTCCAACACAGGTAAACCTTCCATTGAAACATGAATTTTAAATCGTAGTAGGCTATTTTAAATGCTCATCCTCAGAAATAGGTCACGAACATTCGGGTACATCCATTCCAAAAAAGTATGTCAACGTAATCCTCTGGGTGTTTTTTTTATATAATCCGCGAGAAGTCGGGTTTCTTGTAGCCGTGGTTAATCCAGCCCACTCTGCTATGAAAACCGGTTCACTCCCATCATCTTTCAAATCTCTCCATACTCCTGTATAAAATAAAATCCAATCCCTTTCCGTAAAAAAACTAATTGGGATCCTCTGTTGTATTCGTTGTGAATCGCTCGTCGTTATCCACTTCACTTCACATATCTGACTTCACGATTGTTTTTGTCAAAATCATATGTAGCCTACACCAGGGCCGGACTGGGACACAATTTCAGGCCGGGAAATCCCACACCCATCCAGGCCATCCCATGGACCCAAATAAAATTTAGAAACACGGACAACCCTATTTTTTCCTAAATTACATTTATTGGTCTAAATCCTTAGGCTGGGGCCGTGTAAAATAATTAAAGGCTTTCTCTTGAACAGTATCCTTGCTTCCCTTTTCCTTCTCTTCATTTTCCCTAATATCTCTCTGTCTCTCCCTTCCACCAGTATCATCAGCCTCATACACTAAGTAAAGTGGAGTACTAGTGTTATATATATATATGTATATGTGTATATATTAGGGCTGGGAATCGATAAAAAAAAATTAACTAATTAATTGCACAATTTGCTGTAATTAATTGCAATTAATTGCATTTCCTCCAAGCTTGTAATCATCAATAATTAAACTTAGAATCACCGGAAAAAAAGGAACAGAAAATAGCCCTATATTAAAATAATATTAAACATCAATATATCAATGTATTATTCTTTTTCAATAATCAATCAACATAATCAATTTCAGATTTTTTTTTTCAATTTTTTCTTTTACTAATTATAAAAATAAACTATAGTCCTAAAAAAGCTATTATTACCAGAGAGCATGTGATCAGAGCAGGTAATTTTAAAGGAATAGTTCACCCAAAAATAAAAATTCCTCAAGAATTTTCAAGTTGTTCCAAACCTGTATGACTTTCTTTATTCTGCTGAACACAAAAGAAGATATTTTGAAGAAAGTCGGTAACCAAACGACTGATGGAGCCCATTGACTTCCATAGTAGGAAAAAAAAATACTATGGAAGTCAATGGGGACCAGCAACTGTTTAATTACCAACCTTCTTTAAAATATCTTCTTTTGTGTTTAGCAGAAGAAAGGAAATCATACAGGTTTGGAACAACTTGAGCGAGAGTAAATGACAGAATTTTCATTTTTGGGTGAACTATCCCTTTAACATTGTTGCCCAGCAATACTATACCAGCTCAGCAAGCAGAAGTCTACAGAGAAAGTTCACCTTATTTGAGCGGACTTTGCTTTTCCAGTGTGTGATCGGTACATGATTGGAGCGTTTGGTCCGTGAACGACAGAGCAGAACATGGAGCGCAAACACGGAGTCGAACATTGAGCAGAGAGCGCAGCACGCCGACACCTATGGCCCACGCGCACGCACACGCACACGCACACGCACACGCACACGCACACACACGGAACGGAGAGTGCGGCCGCGCACACGGAGGGGAAAAGACCCGCTCTCATGAAAGCTGCGCGAGAATGAAACCCGATCCCCATATTTTCGGCATTTCAATAGCAGCCGCAACAGGAAATCATTAAAACGAGGCAAAAAAAAAGTGCTGCGTTAAATGCGTTATTTTTTTTTAACGCGTTAAACATCTCAAATTAATCGCAAAGATTAACGCGTTAATTCCCCCAGCCCTAGTATATATATATATATGTGTGTGTGTGTGTGTGTGTGTGTATGCTCTTCTTCACCTGTCACTTGTTCTGGCCTCATGTTACAAACAGAACTGTCTCCACCTTGGTGTAAAACAACCACCTTATTGTAATTTGTTTGCCCAGAATCTACATTTATTTTAGTATGTTGCACAAAATGTTGTTGTTTTCATCTTAAAATTACTTAAATATCCAACATTTAGCAACACTAGGCTATATTTCATACAATATGTAAAAAAATAAATATATATATATATATTATTTTGCTTCTACATGTCATCTCACTCCCTGGCTGAATGTGTGATCATTGCACCACAGCTAGTGCTAGGTTGACTGTCTCCACCTTCATTTGAAAAAAAAGAAGAAGGAAAAAGTTTTAAACCTCACAAATGGGCAGACATAATTTTCTAAATTGTCTAATAAAATGTTATTGCATTATTTTTTGTTGATGTCTGCACTATCACTCCTGTCTCCCTGCTCCCAGTACCACATAGATGTTAATATTTGTCTGCTAAATTACTAATGTAACTTTACACTAAATAATATTAATCTCCTTTAGCATACAGTATTTTGAATGACGATAGTAATAGGGGCGCTACCGCTTACATTTGCTAGAATTTCAATACTAAGTTAACGAAGAAAAAAGTACAGTATTTACAGATGAAACTGACCTGCACCTGAAGCCCTGAACAGGTCATTCATTTAGCAACATTTTGATGCTTGTTCTCTGAGTGCTTTCTTTTTCGTTGTCCTTTCCCTCTCTGCTCCACCTGGCTGTTTTCTCTCCATCATCAGATGATGCTCGCATTTTCTGTTTAACCGTTTGACTGAGGCTTAAGTCGAATCGTAGCCTTGTCAGTCAAGACTAACAGATTCATGATTTCATTATATAATAATAATTTTATTGAATGACGAATTCGAAAATGATCACTGGTAAAGGTAGTAGTATAAAAAAAGATATAATAATACATTAAAAAAAATAGTCGCCAGGCCACCGGGAATTCTCCCGGTGCTCCCGATGGTCACTGCTCCAGCACAAGGATACACTTATATATCTTTTAAACTCCTTTAACGAATGGTATGTAAAAACGTAAGACTTTTTAAACTAGTTTGTGTTTTATGTAACAGTTTTACAAATCAACATTTAAAAAAAATGATCTTTTCTGTAAATTAAAAACTCTTAACTTGTTTTAATGTTTTAACATCTTGAAATTACACTAACTCATTTTTTAATAACTCTTTTTAGAGAAAAATGCAATTGTAACTTATTTCATTGATGTTTTAAAAGTGATGAATGTACATCTGTCTTCTTTAATAAATAAAAAACACTGATCTCACACTCTGACTATGTCTTTATTGTACATTTCTTAAAAAGTTTATATCGTTTAGAACTTGTATGCGTTGGGAAATTTTCCCACGCTTCAGATGTTCAACCCCTAAGGAGGCGTGCCACAAGTCCGATTTTCCCACGGTGTAAGTACAACCCATAAGTGGGAGGAGCTAGCGTTGGAAATTCCCACGGTCAAAAGGGGCGTGGCTTTGAGGGCAATAAAGCAATAAACCTGTCCGTTTTTTGATGGAAGGTGCCCTCTATTCTCTCTTGTGTATGTATTTCACCTATCATGTTGTTCGCTTTACACTAGCTGTGTAATGGTTTTAATTAGCTACTGTGCTAAAGCAAATCAAACACAGACTATATGATGAGAATTTGTTGTAGTAAACATTATAGGACTGTTTTTCATTTGTCGACTGGACAGTGTGTCTGAACTGAGAACAGCTGCTCTGTGAGCAACTGAAGCACATCTGGGAATAAATCAAAACCCACTGACACTGAACATAAATTTGCAGTTCAGTGATGTTCATAGAAAAACGTCAGTATCTACAGACAGGCCTCATTACTTGGATCATTAATGTTAGGGTTTGCACATAAAAATCCTAATCAAAATAACATTTTCTTTGAGTATATTATCAGAAATCAATTAATTCAGTCCTCTTGAATGTGAGTTACTGATTGATAATAGCAATTGCCAAGCATTCACAATGGACGTCCAGCAGAATTCAGGCTGTCACAGTAGATAGCATTATGATTATCTTCCACATTTGTAAAATAATATTAAAGACATAAACACAATGAATTAACACTAGTGGAAGTATTTGCAGTAAAAGTGAAGTGAAAGTGAAAATATGAATTATATTTAAAATATATACATTAAAATTATTTAATGTATGAAATATTTAATATAATTGTATTTTTATTCATTTATTTTTTAGCTTTTAAGTCTGAAATCTGAAGTCTGATATAGTAATGACTGTGAGTAAATTAGAAGAGCCTCTTGATACTCACACTGGACGTCCAGCATCACTGATGCGTTCTGAGCGCCGTGTTCGTTCTGAGCTGTACAGACGTATCGTCCGCTGTGTGTCGGGTCGGTGTTGCTGATGGTCAGGTTCTGTCCGCTCTGCACTGGTTTCAGTGGTTCTTCAGTGTCTCTGCACCAGATGTAGTTGAGCACCGGTGGGTTTGCATCACTGCTGCAGCTCAGAGTCACTGAACGGCCCTCCAGAACAATACCAGATGCACTTACATGCGCAGATGTGTTTTTAGGAGCATCTAATGGAGGAGAGAAAAATGTAGGCCATCAAAATTTTTTTTTTAACAATTGTAAAGTCATTAATGCAATGAAATAAGACTAATGTAAGTATGGGAAGGAATTAGTGACAAATAAAAAATACTTTTCAAGGGGGTGGTTGATTTATGATTTCACTTTTCTAACTTTAGTTAGTGTGTAATGTTGCTGTTTGAGCATAAACAACACTGCAAAGTGACAAAGCTCAAAGTTCAATTGCTTTTTAAGGACTACAACAAACGGCTGGTAGAGACTACACAACATTCCTCTAGGATTAGTGACATCACTAACCCTTAAATTTACATAAGCCCCGCCCCCGGAACACGATTTATAGATTATCAAGACAGAATATGCTAATAAATGACCAGAAGATAACTACACATAAGCTACATAAATTCATCAACTAAACATTCAGAAATGTTCTGTTGCATTCTACATGTTGTCACTTCTTCTTGAGTCTCTCCATCATTGTCTGAATCCGGTTTGAACATAAATGGCTAAAAGTCTTTGAAATTTTCAGTGCATGCCTGTGTGAGTGCAAGCTGTTGAAGCTCCGCCCCCTGTGCCGGGAGCAGCAGATCATTTGCATTTAAAGGAACAGACACAAAACGGTGTGTTTTTGCTCACCCTCAAAAATTTACAATTTTAACATGCTATATAAAAATATCTGTGGGGTATTTTGAGCTAAAACTTCACATACACACTCTGGGGACATCAGAGATATATTTTACATCTTGTGAAAAGGGCATTATACCACCCCTTTAAATCGTACACATTTTCTCATCCATGTAAAAAGGGTCCGCTGTCAGCAGGTTAAATGACTACAAAGTCATGTTTATTATATTTGCATTTAGTTCTTGTCGTTCACTGTACATTTACAAGCCTAGTAAAGGTTGAAAAAACTGTTTAAGCGAAGATCATGTATAGTAGCGGTTGTTTTTATAGTTTATAGTTTTTATATTTAAAAATGTATATCAAATAATTTTAATATAATATGTATAATTTATATTTTGTGTATTTATTTACACTATTCCTCTCTCTCTTTCTCTGCATATAAAATAAATTATATGCAATATTTTATACTTCTAGTATATATGTGTGTATAAAGTCTGAAATCTGAAGTCTGATATAGTAATGACTGTGAGTAAATTAGAAGAGCCTCTTGATACTCACACTGGACGTCCAGCATCACTGATGCGTTCTGAGCGCCGTGTTCGTTCTGAGCTGTACAGACGTATCGTCGGCTGTGTGTCGGGTCGGTGTTGCTGATGGTCAGGTTCTGTCCGCTCTGCACTGGTTTCAGTGGTTCTTCAGTGTCTCTGCACCAGATGTAGTTGAGCACCGGTGGGTTTGCATCACTGCTGCAGCTCAGAGTCATTGAACGACCCTCCAGAACAATACCAGATGCATTTACATGCGCAGATGTGTTTTTAGGAGCATCTAATGGAGGAGAGAAAAATGTAGGCCATCAAAAAATTTTTTTTAACAATTGTAAAGTCATTAATGCAATGAAATAAGACTAATGTAAATATGGGAAGGAATTAGTGACAAATAAAAAATACTTTTCAAAGGGGTGGTTGATTTATGATTTCACTTTTCTAACTTTAGTTAGTGTGTAATGTTGCTGTTTGAGCATAAACAACACTGCAAAGTGACAACGCTCAAAGTTCAATTGCTTTTTAAGGACTACAACAAACGGCTGGTAGAGACTACACAACATTCCTCTAGGATTAGTGACATCACTAACCCTTACATTTACATAAACCCCGCCCCCGGAACACGATTTATAGATTATCAAGACAGAATATGCTAATCAATGACCAGAAGATAACTACACATAAGCTACATAAATTCATCAACTAAACATTCAGAAATGTTCTGTTGCATTCTACATGTTGTCACTTCTTCTTGAGTCTCTCCATCATTGTCTGAATCCAGTTTGAACATAAATGGCTAAAAGTGTTTGAAATTTTCAGTGCATGCCTGTGTGAGTGCAAGCTGTTGAAGCTCCGCCCCTGTGCCGGGAGCAGCAGCTCATTTGCATTTAAAGGAACAGACACAAAACGGTGTGTTTTTGCTCACCCTCAAAAATTGACAATTTTAACATGCTATATAAAAATGTCTGTGGGGTATTTTGAGCTAAAACTTCACATACACACTCTGGGGATATCAGAGATTTATTTTACATCTTGTGAAAAGAGCATTATACCACCCCTTTAAATCGTACACATTTTCTCATCCATGTAAAAAGGGTTCGCTGTCAGCAGGTTAAATGACTACAAAATCATGTTTATTATATTTGCATTTAGTTCTTGTTGTTCACTGTACATTTACAAGCCTAGTAAAGGTTGAAAAAACTGTTTAAGCGAAGATCATTTATAGTAGCGGTTGTTTTTATAGTTTATAGTTTTTATATTTTAAAAATATATAATACTTTTAATATAATATCTATAATTTATATTTTGTTTATTTATTTACACTATTCCTCTCTCTTTCTCTGCATATAAAATAAATTATATGCAATATTTTATACTTCTAGTATATATGTGTGTATGTATCAAGTCTGAAATCTGAAGTCTGATATAGTAATGACTGTGAGTAAATTAGAAGAGCCTCTTGATACTCACACTGGACGTCCAGCATCACTGATGCGTTCTGAGCGCCGTGTTCGTTCTGAGCTGTACAGACGTATCGTCGGCTGTGTGTCGGGTCGGTGTTGCTGATGGTCAGGTTCTGTCCGTTCTGCACTGGTTTCAGTGGTTCTTCAGTGTCTCTGTACCAGGTGTAGTGGAGCACCGGTGGGTTTGCATCACTGCTGCAGCTCAGAGTCACTGAACGGCCCTCCAGAACAATACCAGATGCATTTACATGCGCAGATGTGTTTTTAGGAGCATCTAATGGAGGAGAGAAAAATGTAGGCCATCAAAAAATTATTTTTAACAATTGTAAAGTCATTAATGCAATGAAATAAGACTAATGTAAATATGGGAAGGAATTAGTGACAAATAAAAAATACTTTTCAAAGGGGTGGTTGATTTATGATTTCACTTTTCTAACTTTAGTTAGTGTGTAATGTTGCTGTTTGAGCATAAACAACACTGCAAAGTGACAACGCTCAAAGTTCAATTGCTTTTTAAGGACTACAACAAACGGCTGGTAGAGACTACACAACATTCCTCTAGGATTAGTGACATCACTAACCCTTACATTTACATAAACCCCGCCCCCGGAACACGATTTATAGATTATCAAGACAGAATATGCTAATCAATGACCAGAAGATAACTACACATAAGCTACATAAATTCATCAACTAAACATTCAGAAATGTTCTGTTGCATTCTACATGTTGTCACTTCTTCTTGAGTCTCTCCATCATTGTCTGAATCCGGTTTGAACATAAATGGCTAAAAGTTTTTGATATTTTCAGTGTGTGTGAGTGCAAGCTGTTGAAGCTCCGCCCCCTGTGCCGGGAGCAGCAGCTCATTTGCATTTAAAGGAACAGACACAAAACGGTGTGTTTTTGCTCACCCTCAAAAATTGACAATTTTAACATGCTATATAAAAATATCTGTGGGGTATATTGAGCTAAAACTTCACATACACACTCTGGGGACATCAGAGATTTATTTTACATCTTGTGAAAAGGGCATTATACCACCCCTTTAAATCGTACACATTTTCTCATCCATGTAAAAAGGGTCCGCTGTCAGCAGGTTAAATGACTACAAAGTCATGTTTATTATATTTGCATTTAGTTCTTGTTGTTCACTGTACATTTACAAGCCTAGTAAAGGTTGAAAAAACTGCTTAAGCGAAGATCATTTATAGTAGCGGTTGTTTTTATACTTTATAGTTTTTATATTTAAAAATGTATATAAAATAATTTTAATATAATATGTATAATTTATATTTTGTGTATTTATTTACACTATTCCTCTCTCTCTTTCTCTGCATTTAAAATAAATGATATGCAATATTTTATACTTCTAGTATATATGTGTGTATAAAGTCTGAAATCTGAAGTCTGATATAGTAATGACTAGGGCTGTGACGGTATGGGATTTTTTCTTACCGCGGTAAAGAAGCAACAAATCTCGCGGTTTGGCGGTTAACCGACCCCCCACCCACCCCAAAAATAAATAAATAAATAAAAAAAATTTTAAATCACCCGCGGCCGCGTCACACACTGCAGAGGCGATCAAGAACGCATGTAGCTTGTAAATGACAATGGAAATGAATAACATAAAGCAGTATTCTTTATTAACAAATAAACAAATTAACAAATATTAAATTGTAAATATTAATAATTAACTATTAAGGCCGGCGACACACTGGCTGCGTGGTGTGAGTGTGGCGTTTCTGTTGCGTGTCAGTTGCGTGGCTTTTTTTTCTGTCTTTGCACACCAGAAACAGCGCTGCTGCTGCTAGGTGACATATAAGCCTCATTGGTGATATATTCGACATATGGGGAGAGAGTTGTGGAAGGCCTATACTTAATGTTAAACATAAATATATATAACAGCAAAGACAGCGTCGGCAGTATTGATGGCAAAATAGGCTACAGAATATTTCGTTCTGTATTGACAGGTGCAATATTTGAAAATCGATAATATTTTTTTAATTACATTTATATCTGCATTTATGTCAAAACCTAAACTTTCAAACATCAAAATGTAATTTATTAATATGTATTCATGTCAAAATGACATACACATTTTTTTTTCCTATTCTATTTTGCCAGGAAACGCTTCCAACAGGCTTGCGTGAAAAATAGGCGTCGGTTCTATTTCTAGCATGCACGCTTTTTTCCGCGCGGCTCGTGCCGCAACTGAGACGCGCGTCTCACGCAGGCAGTGTGCAAGCTCTAACCTGTTAACATGGGAGCCGAAATAAAAACGGACACGCCACGCAGCCAGTGTGTCGCCGACCTAAGGTAGGTGTGCTGCACTTAAGTCCAGCAAACGCCACAGGATGGTTAATTTTTCTAAGATGTGGTCTTAAGTTAGTGGTATTTCCTCGCGAGACGGATACTTTTGTGCGACAAATACGGCATATTGCCTTGTCCAAATTCACCGGCTTCCCCTTAATTGTCACCTGCCTCAAAGGCGACACAGTATTTGGCTTAGACACTAGATTCGTGGCTATTTTTTAAATCATTCGGCTAGCGCCGTCAACTGTTATTGCCTATACCACATGAGAGAGATCGCTACTTGCAATTAAAATCTAACTCCAACTGTTTACGTTATGCTTGTCTTTTATGCCTGTGTTTGTTTGTATTTAATTGAACATTATCTGTAAACATCACAAGTACTGAAACCTAGCAGTTAATTAATAATAATCAGACACACACAAAAAAATAAATCCCCCATGGACTGTCCCTCCCTTGCGCAGGAAGCGGTTTTTTTTTTCTCCAGAAGCACTTGAACATGGGACTCGCAGATACAGTAAATTATAAGCAAATATTAATGTGTTTATAGTTCATATCACACACCATATGCACTCCTGTGACTTTCAAAAAAAAAGAAAGAAAAAAAGTGCGGTGATGACCTCCCACCGCGGTAGGCATCTCATTAACGCGATATTGCGGTGATGCGGTCATCGCCACACCCCTAGTAATGACTGTGAGTAAATTAGAAGAGCCTCTTGATACTCACACTGGACGTCCAGCATCACTGATGCGTTCTGAGCGCCGTGTTCGTTCTGAGCTGTACAGACGTATCGTCCGCTGTGTGTCGGGTCGGTGTTGCTGATGGTCAGGTTCTGTCCGCTCTGCACTGGTTTCAGTGGTTCTTCAGTGTCTCTGCACCAGATGTAGTTGAGCACCGGTGGGTTTGCATCACTGCTGCAGCTCAGAGTCATTGAACGACCCTCCAGAACAAAACCAGATGCATTTACATGCGCAGATGTGTTTTTAGGAGCATCTAATGGAGGAGAGAAAAATGTAGGCCATCAAAAATTTTTTTTTAACAATTGTAAAGTCATTAATGCAATGAAATAAGACTAATGTAAGTATGGGAAGGAATTAGTGACAAATAAAAAATACTTTTCAAGGGGGTGGTTGATTTATGATTTCACTTTTCTAACTTTAGTTAGTGTGTAATGTTGCTGTTTGAGCATAAACAACACTGCAAAGTGACAACGCTCAAAGTTCAATTGCTTTTTAAGGACTACAACAAACGGCTGGTAGAGACTACACAACATTCCTCCATGATTAGTGACATCACTAACCCTTAAATTTACATAAACCCCGCCCCCGGAACACGATTTATAGATTATCAAGACAGAATATGCTAATAAATGACCAGAAGATAACTACACATAAGCTACATAAATTCATCAACTAAACATTCAGAAATGTTCTGTTGCATTCTACATGTTGTCACTTCTTCTTGAGTCTCTCCATCATTGTCTGAATCCGGTTTGAACATAAATGGCTAAAAGTCTTTGAAATTTTCAGTGCATGCCTGTGTGAGTGCAAGCTGTTGAAGCTCCGCCCCCTGTGCCGGGATCAGCAGCTCATTTGCATTTAAAGGAACAGACACAAAACGGTGTGTTTTTGCTCACCCTCAAAAATGGACAATTTTAACATGCTATATAAAAATATCTGTGGGGTATTTTGAGCTAAAACTTCACATACACACTCTGGGGACATCAGAGATATATTTTACATCTTGTGAAAAGGGCATTATACCACCCCTTTAAATCGTACACATTTTCTCATCCATGTAAAAAGGGTCCGCTGTCAGCAGGTTAAAGGACTACAAAGTCATGTTTATTATATTTGCATTTAGTTCTTGTCGTTCACTGTACATTTACAAGCCTAGTAAAGGTTGAAAAAACTGTTTAAGCGTAGATCATTTATAGTAGCGGTTGTTTTTATAGTTTATAGTTTTTATATTTAAAAATGTATATCAAATAATTTTAATATAATATGTATAATTTATATTTTGTGTATTTATTTACACTATTCCTCTCTCTCTTTCTCTGCATATAAAATAAATGATATGCAATATTTTATACTTCTAGTATATATGTGTGTATAAATTCTGAAATCTGAAGTCTGATATAGTAATGACTGTGAGTAAATTAGAAGAGCCTCTTGATACTCACACTGGACGTCCAGCATCACTGATGCGTTCTGAGCGCCGTGTTCGTTCTGAGCTGTACAGACGTATCGTCCGCTGTGTGTCGGGTCGGTGTTGCTGATGGTCAGGTTCTGTCCGCTCTGCACTGGTTTCAGTGGTTCTTCAGTGTCTCTGCACCAGATGTAGTTGAGCACCGGTGGGTTTGCATCACTGCTGCAGCTCAGAGTCACTGAACGGCCCTCCAGAACAATACCAGATGCATTTACATGCGCAGATGTGTTTTTAGGAGCATCTAATGGAGGAGAGAAAAATGTAGGCCATCAAAATTTTTTTTTTAACAATTGTAAAGTCATTAATGCAATGAAATAAGACTAATGTAAATATGGGAAGGAATTAGTGACAAATAAAAAATACTTTTCAAAGGGGTGGTTGATTTATGATTTCACTTTTCTAACTTTAGTTAGTGTGTAATGTTGCTGTTTGAGCATAAACAACACTGCAAAGTGACAACGCTCAAAGTTCAATTGCTTTTTAAGGACTACAACAAACGGCTGGTAGAGACTACACAACATTCCTCTAGGATTAGTGACATCACTAACCCTTAAATTTACATAAACCCCGCCCCCGGAACACGATTTATAGATTATCAAGACAGAATATGCTAATCAATGACCAGAAGATAACTACACATAAGCTACATAAATTCATCAACTAAACATTCAGAAATGTTCTGTTGCATTCTACATGTTGTCACTTCTTCTTGAGTCTCTCCATCATTGTCTGAATCCGGTTTGAACATAAATGGCTAAAAGTCTTTGAAATTTTCAGTGCATGCCTGTGTGAGTGCAAGCTGTTGAAGCTCCGCCCCCTGTGCCGGGAGCAGCAGCTCATTTGCATTTAAAGGAACAGACACAAAACGGTGTGTTTTTGCTCACCCTCATAAATGGACAATTTTAACATGCTATATAAAAATGTCTGTGGGGTATTTTGAGCTAAAACTTCACATACACACTCTGGGGATATCAGAGATTTATTTTACATCTTGTGAAAAGAGCATTATACCACCCCTTTAAATCATACACATTTTCTCATCCATGTAAAAAGGGTCCGCTGTCAGCAGGTTAAAGGACTACAAAGTCATGTTTATTATATTTGCATTTAGTTCTTGTTGTTCACTGTACATTTACAAGCCTAGAAAAGGTTGAAAAAACTGTTTAAGCGAAGATCATTTATAGTAGCGGTTGTTTTTATAGTTTATAGTTTTTATATTTAAAAATATATATAAAATACTTTTAATATAATATCTATAATTTATATTTTGTGTATTTATTTACACTATTCCTCTCTCTTTCTCTGCATATAAAATAAATTATATGCAATATTTTATACTTCTAGTATATATGTGTGTATGTATCAAGTCTGAAATCTGAAGTCTGATATAGTAATGACTGTGAGTAAATTAGAAGAGCCTCTTGATACTCACACTGGACGTCCAGCATCACTGATGCGTTCTGAGCGCCGTGTTCGTTCTGAGCTGTACAGACGTATCGTCGGCTGTGTGTCGGGTCGGTGTTGCTGATGGTCAGGTTCTGTCCGCTCTGCACTGGTTTCAGTGGTTCTTCAGTGTCTCTGTACCAGGTGTAGTGGAGCACCGGTGGGTTTGCATCACTGCTGCAGCTCAGAGTCACTGAACGGCCCTCCAGAACAATACCAGATGCACTTACATGCGCAGATGTGTTTTTAGGAGCATCTAATGGAGGAGAGAAAAATTTAGGCCATCACAAAAATTATTTTTAACAATTGTAAAGTCATTAATGCAATGAAATAAGACTAATGTAATTATGGGAAGGAATTAGTGACAAATAAAAAATACTTTTCAAGGGGGTGGTTGATTTATGATTTCACTTTTCTAACTTTAGTTAGTGTGTAATGTTGCTGTTTGAGCATAAACAACACTGCAAAGTGACAACGCTCAAAGTTCAATTGCTTTTTAACCCTTTATGACCTACCATAGAACAGTTCTGCCAGAGTATATCTTTGTATTTTTACATGCTGTGCTGTCATTCTTTTGAGCATTTTCATATGCCATACATCAAAATAATCCTTACTTTCCCAATTTGAAGGCTATATTTGTAATAAATCAATAGTAACTAGATAAATATCTCAAAAGTGCAATAAAAAATAATAATAAAAAAAATCATATTTTTTTTCTACATGTTTTATTCAATACAGAAATTTGATAAATGCCAACCTCAAACTTGTCAATGTGAAAAACGTGCATAAAACGATTTTAAACTATACAGAATTGATTTGAACTGTTTACATAAATTAGTTTCTAAGATACACTCATTTATAGGCAGGCTTGGGAGGGTTACTTTAAAAATGTATTCCGTTACAGTTACAAATTACTTCATAAAAAAAGTATTCAGTAACGTAATCCAAGTACTATAATATGAAAGTAATGTAACTGATTACTTTGGGATTACTTCAAGGTCACGTATATAAATAAAGTCAAGCAAGAAGAAATATTATTAAACAATTTTTTTTTTTATTAAGAATTTGGTCCAGTGTACAATATTTGCAAATATATACACACATGCCTGAATATATATTTATGTAAAGGGCTATACAGACATCTAGTGGCTAATGTATGGTATTACAGATTATTTTGTTTTATTTTTAACTAATTTTTAACTAAAAAATAAAAACACAACATTTAACATTTTTCACAATCTACATATTAGTTTATTTTAAAATAGGCCTACATGTTGACTAAAGCCGTGATCTTTCTTAATTTGCCTGACTGGACGTGGGGCGTTGGCAGTGGGAGTTCCCCTACGCTACCTAGACAGCGAACATCCCGTTACGTGAGAAGAGATTAAGAAAGGACATTTTGGGTACTAAAAAAGCTACTCTCCTAATTTCTACAAAATAGCAGCGGAATTTCCATGAATTAAAAGCGATTTTACCCGCAGATCGTTTCTACTAGCAGTGATTCAATCTGCGTCTGAGGAGATTGTAGACAGCTGCTATTTGCACATGCACCAGCGCGTGGCACACGTGAGTCATTACTGGCAACAGAACCAGGAACTTCTGTAAAATCAAGCAGCGCTTAATATAGTGTTATTATGCCAAAATACTTATTTAGTTTTAAATTAAACCATTGTAATCCTGAAAGTATTCCCCCTTTTTTCAAAATGTAACTATAATCTGATTACTATGTTTTTTTACGTAACTGTAACGGATTACAGTTACTGGATTTTTGTATCCTGATTACATAACGCCATTACATGTATTCCGTTACTCCCCAACCCTGTTTATAGGTCTCTACAAATTGCGTAATATGCGTTTACAAATACAAAAGAAAAACAAACAAACAAACAAAAAACACAAAAATGCATTGCACATCATTTCTTTCTTTGGCTGCATACCTGGCTTTCTTCCTGATAAAACAATTTAAAACTATACAGAATTTATTTGAACTGTTTACATAAATTAGTTTCTAAGATACACTCATTTGAGTCTGTACAAATTGCGTAATATGCGTTTACAAAAACAAAGAAAAAAAAGAAAAAAAACACAATGCACTGCACGTCATTTCTTTCTTTGGCTGCACACCTGGCTTTCTTCCTGGGACGGATCTATTCCTTCAAGAAAGTCGGCTTCGTCCTTGAAACGGAATCTGGAGCCGATGAGCAGACGGAGAGTTCATCTTCATCGGACGCAATTAGTATTGCCAAAACATCCGCGTCCATGTACTTTCGTTTAGACTATGTTACGTGCGCGCGCGTGTGTGTGTGTGTGTGTGTGAATGTGCTTGCATTTGTAAAAGTGTATTTGTGAGTGTGTAAAGGAGAAATAAATGATAAAATGAAGCAATGATAAAAAGACAATAACGAAAAGAGAGAAACATACCAGTACAGCAAATGGGAGTCAAACGCATGGTCAAATGACGCAGCGTGTGACGTCACAACATGTGACAACCTTTGGGGTCATAGTGCACAGAACGTGATACGTCAATGAGCATCGGAAGATGTAACTATCAATCGCAGATCTACAGAACATGTGTGCAAAGACGTGCAATGCATTTTTGTGTGGTTTTTTTTTTTGTAAACGCATATTACGCAATTTGTACAGACTCATTAGAGGGTGAAAAGAACGCAACAGGAGCATGTTGGAGGCTTGATCTGAACATGTTACATCTCTGGTTTTGTATGCAAAAAGAGTTATTGAGCTAGCGATTTGGTTTCAGTTTCTATAGGCTCTTAAACAGACACACGCAAACGGGAGCGCCGGCGCTCCCGTCGGTCTTAAAGGGTTAAGGACTACAACAAACGGCTGGTAGAGACTACACAACCTTCCTCTAGGATTAGTGACATCACTAACCCTTAAATTTACATAAACCCCGCCCCCGGAACACGATTTATAGATTATCAAGACAGAATATGCTAATAAATGACCAGAAGATAACTACACATAAGCTACATAAATTCATCAACTAAACATTCAGAAATGTTCTGTTGCATTCTACATGTTGTCACTTCTTCTTGAGTCTCTCCATCATTGTCTGAATCCGGTTTGAACATAAATGGCTAAAAGTTTTTGATATTTTCAGTGTGTGTGAGTGCAAGCTGTTGAAGCTCCGCCCCCTGTGCCGGGAGCAGCAGCTCATTTGCATTTAAAGGAACAGACACAAAACGGTGTGTTTTTGCTCACCCTCAAAAATTGACAATTTTAACATGCTATATAAAAATATCTGTGGGGTATTTTGAGCTAAAACTTCACATACACACTCTGGGGACATCAGAGATTTATTTTACATCTTGTGAAAAGGGCATTATACCACCCCTTTAAATCGTACACATTTTCTCATCCATGTAAAAAGGGTCCGCTGTCAGCAGGTCAAAGGACTACAAAGTCATGTTTATTATATTTGCATTTAGTTCTTGTCGTTCACTGTACATTTACAAGCCTAGTAAAGGTTGAAAAAACTGTTTAAGCGAAGATCATTTATAGTAGCGGTTGTTTTTATACTTTATAGTTTTTATATTTAAAAATGTATATAAAATAATTTTAATATAATATGTATAATTTATATTTTGTGTATTTATTTACACTATTCCTCTCTCTCTTTCTCTGCATATAAAATAAATGATATGCAATATTTTATACTTCTAGTATATATGTGTGTATAAAGTCTGAAATCTGAAGTCTGATATAGTAATGACTGTGAGTAAATTAGAAGAGCCTCTTGATACTCACACTGGACGTCCAGCATCACTGATGAGTTCTGAGCGCCGTGTTCGTTCTGAGCTGTACAGACGTATCGTCCGCTGTGTGTCGGGTCGGTGTTGCTGATGGTCAGGTTCTGTCCGCTCTGCACTGGTTTCAGTGGTTCTTCAGTGTCTCTGCACCAGATGTAGTTGAGCACCGGTGGGTTTGCATCACTGCTGCAGCTCAGAGTCATTGAACGACCCTCCAGAACAAAACCAGATGCATTTA
The DNA here is from genome assembly GCF_965113295.1 of Leuciscus leuciscus. NCBI lineage: Eukaryota > Metazoa > Chordata > Actinopteri > Cypriniformes > Leuciscidae > Leuciscus > Leuciscus leuciscus. The sequence continues at coordinate 4,467,343 of NC_138728.1, forward strand.
CATGCGCAGATGTGTTTTTAGGAGCATCTAATGGAGGAGAGAAAAATGTAGGCCATCAAAAATTTTTTTTTAACAATTGTAAAGTCATTAATGCAATGAAATAAGACTAATGTAAGTATGGGAAGGAATTAGTGACAAATAAAAAAAACTTTTCAAGGGGGTGGTTGATTTATGATTTCACTTTTCTAACTTTAGTTAGTGTGTAATGTTGCTGTTTGAGCATAAACAACACTGCAAAGTGACAACGCTCAAAGTTCAATTGCTTTTTAAGGACTACAACAAACGGCTGGTAGAGACTACACAACATTCCTCCATGATTAGTGACATCACTAACCCTTAAATTTACATAAACCCCGCCCCCGGAACACGATTTATAGATTATCAAGACAGAATATGCTAATAAATGACCAGAAGATAACTACACATAAGCTACATAAATTCATCAACTAAACATTCAGAAATGTTCTGTTGCATTCTACATGTTGTCACTTCTTCTTGAGTCTCTCCATCATTGTCTGAATCCGGTTTGAACATAAATGGCTAAAAGTCTTTGAAATTTTCAGTGCATGCCTGTGTGAGTGCAAGCTGTTGAAGCTCCGCCCCCTGTGCCGGGAGCAGCAGCTCATTTGCATTTAAAGGAACAGACACAAAACGGTGTGTTTTTGCTCACCCTCAAAAATTGACAATTTTAACATGCTATATAAAAATATCTGTGGGGTATTTTGAGCTAAAACTTCACATACACACTCTGGGGACATCAGAGATATATTTTACATCTTGTGAAAAGGGCATTATACCACCCCTTTAAATCGTACACATTTTCTCATCCATGTAAAAAGGGTCCGCTGTCAGCAGGTTAAATGACTACAAAGTCATGTTTATTATATTTGCATTTAGTTCTTGTCGTTCACTGTACATTTACAAGCCTAGTAAAGGTTGAAAAAACTGTTTAAGCGTAGATCATTTATAGTAGCGGTTGTTTTTATAGTTTATAGTTTTTATATTTAAAAATGTATATCAAATAATTTTAATATAATATGTATAATTTATATTTTGTGTATTTATTTACACTATTCCTCTCTCTCTTTCTCTGCATATAAAATAAATGATATGCAATATTTTATACTTCTAGTATATATGTGTGTATAAAGTCTGAAATCTGAAGTCTGATATAGTAATGACTGTGAGTAAATTAGAAGAGCCTCTTGATACTCACACTGGACGTCCAGCATCACTGATGCGTTCTGAGCGCCGTGTTCGTTCTGAGCTGTACAGACGTATCGTCCGCTGTGTGTCGGGTCGGTGTTGCTGATGGTCAGGTTCTGTCCGCTCTGCACTGGTTTCAGTGGTTCTTCAGTGTCTCTGCACCAGATGTAGTTGAGCACCGGTGGGTTTGCATCACTGCTGCAGCTCAGAGTCATTGAACGACCCTCCAGAACAATACCAGATGCATTTACATGCGCAGATGTGTTTTTAGGAGCATCTAATGGAGGAGAGAAAAATGTAGGCCATCAAAAAATTATTTTTAACAATTGTAAAGTCATTAATGCAATGAAATAAGACTAATGTAAATATGGGAAGGAATTAGTGACAAATAAAAAATACTTTTCAAGGGGGTGGTTGATTTATGATTTCACTTTTCTAACTTTAGTTAGTGTGTAATGTTGCTGTTTGAGCATAAACAACACTGCAAAGTGACAACGCTCAAAGTTCAATTGCTTTTTAAGGACTACAACAAACGGCTGGTAGAGACTACACAACATTCCTCTAGGATTAGTGACATCACTAACCCTTAAATTTACATAAACCCCGCCCCCGGAACACGATTTATAGATTATCAAGACAGAATATGCTAATCAATGACCAGAAGATAACTACACATAAGCTACATAAATTCATCAACTAAACATTCAGAAATGTTCTGTTGCATTCTACATGTTGTCACTTCTTCTTGAGTCTCTCCATCATTGTCTGAATCCGGTTTGAACATAAATGGCTAAAAGTCTTTGAAATTTTCAGTGCATGCCTGTGTGAGTGCAAGCTGTTGAAGCTCGGCCCCCTGTGCCGGGAGCAGCAGCTAATTTGCATTTAAAGGAACAGACACAAAACGGTGTGTTTTTGCTCACCCTCAAAAATAAACAGGGTGTGCGTTCTGCCTCTCCGTCGCGGTGAACTTTTTTTTCTTGAGCACGTCTATAAACTGAAACATAACTCAGCGAATCCTTCTCACACATTTATGAGCCATATACCTTTATACACATTTAAGTGTGTACTTTTAAATAATCGGATTCAAACTGAAAACAAATATTCTCTGTTTAAGTAATTTGTATAAAACCAACAGGATGTCCAGTATCTCAAACGCTTGCTAATTACTTTTTAATTCGACACGCCCACTCGCGCAAAAGAGATTCACATGCAAATCTCCACATGGAACGCGAACGCCCTCGTTACCTCAAACACAAAACACCAAAACACTTCACAAGTCTCTGCTTTTCGTCCAGTTTGGAAGACACGTCTGAGCTTACATTGGATTTAACTCAGAAGAAGAAGAACGCGATTTGAAGACAAGAAAGATGTAAGGTAAGAAATTCTTACTTATTAGTTTATGGTATTGTTGCATAAACTTCACATTGCAGTTGAACTGTTGCTAGATATATGGTGAATATTATACTATTTAGACCCGTGTTTACTGTTAAATACTGTTTGTGGATATCTGCTCAAACATAGATATGTATAACCATAATGTTTAATATTTTGGAGCGCGATCGCGTTTGAATGTAGGCTATCATATTTTGGAGCGCGCTGTGGGTTTGAGTATCATATTTTGGAGCGCGCTGTGCGTTTGAATGCATCATATTTTGGAGCGCGATTGCGTTTGAAAGGAAAAATGCACCAAACATTAGGCTTTATGTTTTTACTATTATCTCATTTCATATCATCATAACAAATGGAAACATTTGAAGTAACATATGATAATCAATATATTTTTCTCTAGCGTAGTTGTTCTTGAAATCTTTTGGAAGATTTAATTTATTGTTATTATTATTTTATGCAGCACTGCGTAGCCTATGCCTACAAGGCACAACAAACCTGGTTTTCATTATATATTGTTGGAAACGTGTGTGTGTGTGTGTATTCTGTGAATTTTAAAAAGAAATTTTAACCAGAAAAATCTAAAATCTATTCCCAAAATCGTGCAGCCCTATAGTTTCTCTTGATATCAGTATGTTCACAGTTTTTTCTTTTTTTTCTTTTTTCTTTCAGGGACCAGATGCAACTGAGTCCTGCTGACTTCAACATTCACATGAGTCTCTGTACATGAACATGGTAAAGTGAAAATCAAACACCTTGGAAATGAAAGGTATGTTTTTAGGAATGGCACAAAGGTCTCTGTCTTTGGATCATTGTTTTCAATGTGCTCTTTTGTCATTTGTATTTTTGGATTGTGTTGTGTTGTAAATAAATCCAAACAATCTAAAAGCCATTCTTTTTTAAATCTCCTCATTCTTTGTGCAAGGTTGCTCTGAATGACTGGGCCTGATCGCTCCTAATAGGGCAGTTAGGGGAGTGTCTTTGTCTTTCTCAGGTGTGAAAAGCTTACATATTCATGAGATGACCACGCCTCTTCGCATATGGCTTTGTCACACAAAACACGTCTTAGAAATTTTAAATCAATATATTGTCTTATCTGAATGAGCAGTCAGGGTGATTTTCACATAGTTTTGGAGCAAATATTCTAGGCTATGTCATACAATTTTCAAAAGTCTTGTGAAGAAATAATCAGTATGGGTTTCATGGCCTTATTTCAGTGAGAATTTTTTTTTGTATTTTCACAAACCACGCATAAATGTCATTATCTCAAAACTACAAACTTTTACATACATGCTGCTGATATATTATTGTAGCAGAGTTTGTGCTGAATACAGTGTAATTAGACTTTAGCCATGAAAATGTCACTAGTAACAGAAAAAAACACAAATGTCAGAGCATGTCAGAACACCTCCAGGGCCCAGAAAACAGCTCAGACCTCAGAGGGTTAAAGGACTACAAAGTCATGTTTATTATATTTGCATTTAGTTCTTGTTGTTCACTGTACATTTACAAGCCTAGTAAAGGTTGAAAAAACTGTTTAAGCGAAGATCATTTATAGTAGCGGTTGTTTTTATAGTTTATAGTTTTTATATTTAAAAATATATATAAAATACTTTTAATATAATATCTATAATTTATATTTTGTGTATTTATTTACACTATTCCTCTCTCTTTCTCTGCATATAAAATAAATTATATGCAATATTTTATACTTCTAGTATATATGTGTGTATGTATCAAGTCTGAAATCTGAAGTCTGATATAGTAATGACTGTGAGTAAATTAGAAGAGCCTCTTGATACTCACACTGGACGTCCAGCATCACTGATGCGTTCTGAGCGCCGTGTTCGTTCTGAGCTGTACAGACGTATCGTCGGCTGTGTGTCGGGTCGGTGTTGCTGATGGTCAGGTTCTGTCCGCTCTGCACTGGTTTCAGTGGTTCTTCAGTGTCTCTGTACCAGGTGTAGTGGAGCACCGGTGGGTTTGCATCACTGCTGCAGCTCAGAGTCACTGAACGGCCCTCCAGAACAATACCAGATGCATTTACATGCGCAGATGTGTTTTTAGGAGCATCTAATGGAGGAGAGAAAAATTTAGGCCATCAAAAAAATATTTTTAACAATTGTAAAGTCATTAATGCAATGAAATAAGACTAATGTAATTATGGGAAGGAATTAGTGACAAATAAAAAATACTTTTCAAGGGGGTGGTTGATTTATGATTTCACTTTTCTAACTTTAGTTAGTGTGTAATGTTGCTGTTTGAGCATAAACAACACTGCAAAGTGACAACGCTCAAAGTTCAATTGCTTTTTAAAGGACTACAACAAACGGCTGGTAGAGACTACACAACATTCCTCTAGGATTAGTGACATCACTAACCCTTAAATTTACATAAACCCCGCCCCGGAACACGATTTATAGATTATCAAGACAGAATATGCTAATCAATGACCAGAAGATAACTACACATAAGCTACATAAATTCATCAACTAAACATTCAGAAATGTTCTGTTGCATTCTACATGTTGTCACTTCTTCTTGAGTCTCTCCATCATTGTCTGAATCCGGTTTGAACATAAATGGCTAAAAGTCTTTGAAATTTTCAGTGCATGCCTGTGTGAGTGCAAGCTGTTGAAGCTCCGCCCCCTGTGCCGGGAGCAGCAGCTCATTTGCATTTAAAGGAACAGACACAAAACGGTGTGTTTTTGCTCACCCTCAAAAATTGACAATTTTAACATGCTATATAAAAATATCTGTGGGGTATTTTGAGCTAAAACTTCACATACACACTCTGGGGACATCAGAGATTTATTTTACATCTTGTGAAAAGGGCATTATACCACCCCTTTAAATCGTACACATTTTCTCATCCATGTAAAAAGGGTCCGCTGTCAGCAGGTTAAATGACTACAAAATCATGTTTATTATATTTGCATTTAGTTCTTGTTGTTCACTGTACATTTACAAGCCTAGTAAAGGTTGAAAAAACTGTTTAAGCAAAGATCATTTATAGTAGCGGTTGTTTTTATAGTTTATAGTTTTTATATTTAAAAAGGTATATAAAATAATTTTAATATAATATGTATAATTAATATTTTGTGTATTTATTTACACTATTCCTCGCTCTCTTTCTCTGCATATAAAATAAATTATATGCAATATTTTATACTTCTAGTATATATGTGTGTATAAAGTCTGAAATCTGAAGTCTGATATAGTAATGACTGTGAGTAAATTAGAAGAGCCTCTTGATTCTCACACTGGACGTCCAGCATCACTGATGCGTTCTGAGCGCCGTGTTCGTTCTGAGCTGTACAGACGTATCGTCCGCTGTGTGTCGGGTCGGTGTTGCTGATGGTCAGGTTCTGTCCGCTCTGCACTGGTTTCAGTGGTTCTTCAGTGTCTCTGTACCAGGTGTAGTGGAGCACCGGTGGGTTTGCATCACTGCTGCAGCTCAGAGTCACTGAACGGCCCTCCAGAACAATACCAGATGCACTTACATGCGCAGATGTGTTTTTAGGAGCATCTAATGGAGAGAAAAACATTCAGGCAATTATGTTACGATTTGCAGTTCTAATTCTAGATGATCAGTCAGAATTGATTGAAATACGTCTTACACTGAACACGTAGCGTACGGGTCTCTTGTTTTGTGATCTGCTTCTGAAGCTGGTGTGTTACAGTGCAGGTGAAAGTGGCTAAATGATGACGGAGAGTTACAGTGAAGATCAGATCAGAGATGAGCTCAGTTTGCTCCTGACGCTGCTGTTGTGTGACGCTCTCGTTGAGGAGATGTTCAGGAGACGAGGTCCATGTGAGATTTGCTGGACGAGAGGAACAGAAGATCTTAGTCCAGCAGCGCAGATTCACAGAGCTTCCCTCCTTCACCTCCGTCACCTCCACCTCTTTCACCTCTGTCACCTCCGTCACCTCCTTCACCTTCTGCTGATCCTTAAACAGATTCACTGTGGGTTCGGGTGGAGAATCTACAACACATAGAGATACAGTCAAACATTACAGGATTATCATATCCAATAATGAAGGCACATATTTTACAGTAGTAGATTTATTTATTATTTATGTCCAGTAACATTATCCAACTCATTTTGCATCGCAGACATAAGCTATTTTCTGTGAATGTGCGAGACTTCCAATTCATAAGCCGCATATTAGTAAATGATTAGAAGAATAACTCTGCAGTAACTGGTAAAATTATTTGCACTACAAACCAGTGTGTTTATGATAATAAATCAAAATAATATGATAACAATTACTAGTTTGCAATATAAAGCAGCATAACAGACAGTTTTTGTACAAGTTAATAACTGGTAGTGAATGTCACCAGAAGCTTTGCACAATCATGTTACTAATGGCCGCGCCACACTTACATTTAGATAGAAGCAGCATGAACAATATGACACTCACTTATGACAGCAATTTCAACTTTGTATTCAGGTTTGTTGTAGTTATATTTCAGTCCTCCGCTGCCTTCAAGTCTGAAGTAATACGACCCATTATCACTCTGATGGACATTATGGAAGCGGGTGGTGCAGTTTTTCTCTGTAGGAGTGCCAAATATTTCTCCTTTTAACGATGCAGTGTCGGGGCGACTGGAGTTAAACACTACAGTGGGAGGGTTTCCGTCTTTATACCATATTCTATTTGAATCTTCAGTGAGGTCTTTTTTAAAACTTTGATCAATATCAAATGTGCAGGGTATGAAAACACAGGATCCATTTAGAGCTTCTACTCTCTTCGGCAGACTGATACTAAAGCCACAAAAAACTCCTAAAACACACAGACAAGAAGAACTGATCACACAGAGTTTACATGCAGAATAAACCGCTGCACTTATTCATATGGAAATGCTTTCAGAATATTAATTCAGCAGAGGAATAATCTATAAGAATGAAACCTTGTATCAGACATCCAGTGAGGAGGAACGTCACAGATATTTCCATCATTTACATTCACTCCACCTTACAACAGAAAATACAAACACACAATCATATACACTCTTAAAATAAACTGAAGAACCTTTAACATCCATTGAATCTTTCCATTCCATAAAAGCTTCTTTATAGTGAAAAAACAATGTTCTTTAGATTATTAAAAGGTTCTTCATATTAAGATTTTTTTTTTAAAGTGTTCACTGAAAGTTTCCATTAATTGTTCTTCTATGGAATCGCTGTGAAAAAACACTCTTTTGGAATATTTATTTTTTAGAGTTTATAAACTTAACAGCAGTTATTTCCTTTTTAAACTTGAATATGAATTTTTAGCTGTTGGTGTAAACATATTATTTTCTAAATCCAAATTCTAAATCACTGAAAAATGTAAAAAAAATTTTTTAGAAAGATTAAAAACAGTTTAATCTTGGACATGTTTAAAATCTCTAAACGACAGAAGTTTTAGTGTGTTGTGTGTAAATGACTTACCGGAGAAGAGTGAAAGAGCGACTGTGACTCTTCTACACTGGATAGAGGGAGATCTGTGTGTGAAAACAACACGTCTTTACTTCTATTAGAGTTTTACCACTTCCCCTTTCAGTCCGAACTAAATAACTATAGCCTGACTGAGTAATATATGCTAATCAGTATGAAGCTTATTGAATAATATTCAAAAAAATGTTTTTTTATATTTACTTGAAACATCTTGTGAGATCCAGTAACGCTTAATAATTACTAAATATTATTCAGGAATAAGTGTTGAATCACATTTAAAACGCAATCTGTTAAGGAAACATTAACATTTCATTTCTTCGCGTTTCTTACTTTTTAAGGTTGGCTATTATAGTATTACAGTAAGAAACATGGGAAATTCAGGACTAAATAGCTTGCAGATTCTTTCGTACCCAAGATACTGAGTGAAACCGAAAGCAGAACAGATTTCAGCAAATACTGCTGTTTTGTTTCATGTTTGTTTCTCTAATTCCGACACCGATGATCAAATGTATGGAAGCTTGTTTCCAATTACACCAATAAAAAATTAATTACTCTCAGTGTCACTTTCATCAAAAATTTGTCATTAAGAACCTTAAAAATAAAATAAGTTTTAATAAATATTTTATTTAGCGTATTAACAATGGTCTTGATGGAGGGAGGAGTCAGTTCTGCCACGCTCAGGTACACATTAGTGAATCTCGATCATATTAATCTCCTCATCAACAGCGATCATAATGGAGTGCTATTAAATATGAAGCAAAAGGCGCGGTCTTCAGACACATCTCAGAATAGCTCAGAAGATAACAACTTGCAGAGCTGCCAACTCTCACGCATTCAACATGAGATTCACGCTATTGACACTGACACGCTCTCACGGCACATGCATTTTATCACGCAGTGAAAAATCGTGAAGCAAAGAGAACATTGACACTAACAGACAAGACAGAGCAGGTTTAAATGATATGAAACAGTATATTTCTAATTCTATCAATTTTATTATGAAATTCAAACAATAAATATAATTTTAGCTCTCCTAAATGTGACGTGACAGATCGTGGCACGTGAACTGATCACATGGCCCGGCTCCAGCTTTGAGATATAAGGTGGGCCAAGTGAAATTCCTGGTGGGCCCAGAGTTATAACATTATTTGATTTTTTCCCTGTAACAAAACTTTATTTTATAATAAAAGAGGCAGGTCTTGAAAGGGATTCTACTTTATTTACAGGGCTCAACGCTAAGGAGCTTTTCTACAGTCAGTAATAAAACACCAAATGACCAAATTACAAACAGTAGCACAAATAAATGCAATCAGGGCAGGACTGAGGGGTCTGGGGCCTCTGGGCTTGAGTTTATGTAAGGGCCCTACATACACTAAAAATGACCTCAACTAGAACATCATTTTGGAGTAGCACAAAATACACAAACATAAAATATGCTTTGAGGTTTCTAGAACAATTAATATGCAACATGCCTAGCCTAGTCAAAGTTTAGAGGTAATATTAAATAGTCGTCATAATACAATAAAATACAGGCTGTGCTCCCTCAGTTGAGAGAAGATCAAAACCCTGAAATAACATTGAGCAATAAAGCTAGCATCTGTGTCCCTTCCCAGATAGCCACTGTACGCTGTAACGGAACAGGGCCGCAACCGCAAAACGATAGAGCCGGGCCTGGCACGCATCCGCCTCACGGACTCGTTCCTGAGTCCAAACGCACATCGGGCCGAAGCCGTTTCTGGTCTGTTTTTAGGGGTTGTTGCGGATATGTGCCAGCGCCGATCCAGCACCGCCTGATCATCCCGTTACAGATGCGTAACGGGTGCGTGAAACGATTCCGCCTACCGGAGCTGTGCCGGATGTGTTACGATTCCACTTAAATCACCACTGGATTGTCCTTTTGCCTTATTTTCGGCATTTTTGTCAGTTAGGGTATCATAGTAACCTATGCTACCTAGGCATACATAAAGTTATTTTATAATAATGCTCTGTCTATCTACAGTAATTATCTTATATAGTTTTTCTGTGTAAAATAACTATGAAGTTATGTATAAAAATGCAATAAGTACATACATTCAAATATAAAGTTTGTATATTTACAGTTTTAATTTTTGGTCAAAGTTGTGAAACTAGACCTGCAATCTCTAATTAAGTACTTAATAGCAAATGTACAGTGAATTTCTGTTAAATTAACTAAACATACAAGTACGGAATACCTGCACACTTACAGTATTCATTAAACAAACACTGAACATCAAGATACGTGAATGATAGGAAATACAAGCTTAGTATAGAATTTAGAACATGTAAAAATATCCACATTAAAAGGCAATTGCTGTATGCCTTTATACTCTAATATAACTTGTTTTAAACATTTACAATTACATTTTTTCCAAAGTGACTTAAAATTAAGAGAACAATAGAAGCAACAAGTGCAGTGACAAGTCCCAGTTAGTGTAGCACAGTGCACAAATTATTTTTTTATTAAAACAAAGATTTAGTATTATTGGGTCAAGTGTTTATGAAAAGATGGATCTTTAGCAGTTTCTTGAAAATGTGTTGAGTTGGGCAGGTCATCCCACCAGCAGGGAACAGTCCAGGGAAAGGTCAGTGAAAGTGATTGTGTGTCTCTTTGGGATGATGGCACCACAAGGCGCCGTTCACTTGCAGAACACAAGCTTCTGAAGACACACAGATCTGAAGCAGTGAGTTTAGGTCTTGCTGCAGCATCTGGATCAGTTGCAGAGGTTTGACTGATGCTGGAAGAGCTGCAATAGTCCAGTCTGGATAGAACAAGAGCTTAGACAAGGAGTTGTGTGGCTCCGATAGGAAGGGCCGGATCTTTCTGATGTTGTATAAGGCAAATCAGCAGGATCACACAGCAAGGATGGTTTGGCTGAAACCATAAGCAGTTCTGTCTTGGCAAGGTTGAGTTGAAAGTCATTCATCCAGCAAGAATTTTCCATCAGGTAGGCTGAGATGCGAGCAGCAACCGTCAGATCCTTTAGCTGGAATGAAAGGTAGAGATATGTGTCATTAAGTGATAGGAAAAGTCATGTTTCTAAATGAAAAAGCCTAGTTACGCTACCAACAACAACAAAAAAATTAAATAGATGGGTGGAATCTAACACAATCGTGGTCTTACTGTAGTAAAACCAAACCTTGTGCAGTGGCCTCACAAGGATCAAATGAATATTCATATGGGAAAATATAGTATAAAACAAATGACATTTTCTGCCACTTTTAGTGAAATCATATGGAATCAGAAGACTCGGCCATTACAATATTTTAAATTACTTCTTCCCATACCTTGTTTGCCATGATAATTCTGCTTTCCACTTGACCTGAAATCACAAAAAAAAAAAAAAAAAAAAAACTCAGTATTACATTTACACATGTAAGAATATGTTCCACTGAGACAATGCAAAACCTAAACTGACTATGATCTGGAAGCTGAGCAGGAAAGGCTAACAGTGAAGTTTTGAGCTGAGACACCTAACCTTAGGGGTGTAAGTTAACTGTCTGTTCATCTGGATCAATGCAATTTTCATAACCAATGATCAAAAGTATCCTATGAAAAAGGCTACTATGATGACCCCAGGCCATCCAAAATGTAGATACGTTCATTTCTTCATCAGAACACAAACATTCTATCAACTTTTATTTTATAAGCCTAATATATGCACATATATGCATTCTAGATAGCTACGTGTTGGCAAGCAGATGCAGCCAGAATATGCAATTTATCATGTTGTGTTCATATTCTAGTCTCATGTGCTTTCCTGTATCAAGTACAGTATTTACTGAATTCGTTTTCTTAACAGTCTTGAGATAACGTTAGCCATGTTTAACCCTTACGAAAATTAACTATGGTTTAACCACAAAGAAAAAAAACAAGAAAAAAAACATGGTAGGCCAGCTAGGCCTATTTGTTTTTGTAGTATAACTGTGGTTATTAAAAATGGTAATAAAAATTGGTTAGTTAAAACCGAGGATATTTTTTTAAGAGAAGAATTTTCAGCTTCCAGACAGTGATTCAAAATGTCCCGCCATTTAAGAGATTGATTTACTGACAGATACTATCGCGTATTAACGAAGATTTTATTCACAATTAAACGGACTTTGATATGTATAACAAGTCTACGAAAGCTTGTTTTAGGTCTTTTGAGGTGTGGGTTCAACTGATCTTTCTTAAAACAGATGGAAAATGTAAAGACGCATGCTACATTTTCAGTGTTTTGCCCTCCAGCTCTCGCCAGTTATGACAGAACATAATTTAAGAATGCTAACGTTAGCTTGAAAACTGTAAACGTAACACAAATGTAATATAAAATATCGTCCACATGTAACTTAGTATATGAGACTCTTACCTCAGCCGGTGATCGGTTGGCATGATGTCCGCTGACGAACAAGGCTCACAGAAAAGGGTGTTATTTCCAAAGAATCCAAACGGACTGACAGACAACAGCTCCTGCTCACGGCTGCTCTTGACGAACACGATTGCTTTGAACCACTGTTGATCTCACAGTCTACTTCACGAGAGTAGACTGAATTCAAATCTCCCGCTTGCCCAAACTCGATCCTGATCAGCTAACGTTAACCGTTGTGGGCGGGAGTAAACAGCGGAAAAGTAATGGCGGCGAATTTGAATCTGCGTCATCTCGCGCGCGCGCGCACTCACACACACACAAAGCCCTGAATGTGCAGCAACGGCAAATGCCTTTTATTTGCAAATATTTGCTGTATAATGACAAAACGGTAAAAATCTGTAAAAAAAATACAGACAATTACTTGTAAAATTACACTTTTTTTTTACAGTGTGTGCTGTAACGGACCTGTTGCTGTATAGTTTTTAAACACTGATAATATTGTTCAGCTTAATGACAATGCATTTATCTCATGCTCTAAGATAGAAAAATAAATATGCAGACAGGTAACCATGTTGTTTTGAAAATGTTTATTCCACGGAGTTCTTCACACAGTTTGAGAAAAGTATTTCGGATGTGGTCCACATCAGGTAGTCTCTGTCAAAACAGTGTTGGCTCAAATCTGTTTTGCAGATATGGGCCAGAGCAGTTTTTAGCCCTTTTTTAAATGCAGTCGGCTCAGATATGTATCACAGATTCGGGCCACACCAGTGTAGCCTATGTGAAAACAGTATCGGCTCAGATTCATATTGCAGATCTGGACCAAATCAGTGTCAGACACAGCTAATGTCTTTCGGTTACCTATGGGAAAAGTGATCTGGGCCAGATCTGTAAAATGATATAAATACTGAACTGATGGCAGTTAGATTGTTTAAGCTGAAACCTCTGTCTGGCACGGATCTGGTTCACAATCAGAAAACGTCTCTAAGATAGAAACGGAGGCAAGGGGCTTAAAACGGATCCGTGCCAAATGTAATTGCTATCTGGGTTATGTCAGATTATTTCATTTTAATCAGTAAATTCGGTCAGAATAAGAAAGACACTGTATGACTACCAATCAAATGAGATCAAATCAACAAAATGCATCTTTGGATTTAATGCAGCTCAGACATAGCATGAACTGATTTAAACAACAATTATAATTGCATAATCAGTGTTGGGTTTAATGCTGTTAGCAAGGTTACAGACTGACAGATGAAGATCAGGATAAAGTTCAAATGCACTTCAAAAATACTTTTTAGAAAGAGTCATTAGTACAGTAATCTAATTACAATGTTGAAGCTTATGAATTGAAATCTACGTCTACGTCATCGACGTCATTGTTCGTTACTGTGTTTAGTTTACGGTGTAGGAAGTGGGGCGTGACCAAGATGGCAGCCTGAACGGTCGCAATTTTGAGTGCTTGCACCAAGTTGTCCTATAAATGTTGCTTATAAGCAGTAATTAGATGTTCTGGTTCTTTATTGAGCTGTAATAGTCTGTTGCATCTTTGACAACTTCTTTTTGCTTCACCATGGTTCGTAAAAGAGGGCTCTCAGCGTGTTCTGAAAAGGAAAAAGGGTAATGCTAGTGCTGCTAGCACAAGCACAATCTCAATGGTTAGCAGCGGGCATGATTATGTTGTCAGCATGAGCGAAGAGGATTCATTTAGCCTGGCAGAAGAGGAGTTCCCAGCTCTGCCTGCTACTCCAAGCAAGCCACCAGCTGCTAAAAAAAAGGCCAGTGATAATACGAGTGTTGATATTTCCTATCAGCTGGCGAACATAACGCAGCTGATTAACTGCCGCTCTGACGCGATAGATCGAAAGATCTCCGACCTGAGAGAAAAAGTGGATGCTGTGTCGTCTGATTTAAAAACGGTCACAGCAAAGGTGGTGTGCTTGGAGCGGCGCGTGGATCAAATTGAACAGCCAGTTAACAAAATGGAGAGAAGAATGGATGATCTAGAAACCTACATGAGACGGCGCAACCTGAAGATCATAGGCATTCCAGAGGCAGCTGATGAAAATATTCGTCTAGAAGTCATCAAGATTTGTCGAGCTGTTCTTCCCAGCGAAAGTGATAAGCTTCCAGGTGCCATTGATGTTGTTCACCGTCTCGGGAGTGAGCAGCAGAGTAGCGGTAGGCCTAGAGCAGCTATTCATGGATTTCATCCGGTCCCTTTCCACAGGTGTATTAATCAAGCACAATGCAGTCTGCATTCATAATCTAGGTGCTTGATTTTATACACCTGTGGAAAGGGACCGGATGAAACCCATGAATACTACAGTTTTCCACGCGCTCCTACAGAGATGCAGTTTGGAAGGCTGCCAAAAGCTCCTCGTATTTGCGGGACAAGGGTTTGCAGTTCAGAGAGGATTTTTTCAAAGGAGATCGCGAGAGAAGGATGAAGTTGTGTCCGGAAGTTCAAAAAGCTCGAGCGGCTGGGAAAACTGCTTACTTTGTTGGAGGCAGAGCCTTTGTACAAGGGCAAGGTGAAATTATCCTCACGGTCGACTGAGTTAGGAACTAATGCTGTTAAAGACATGTGGGCTTCTGTTGAAGAGTTGAAGATATAAGACGCGTGTTTGCGTGATCTTGTATATCTGCACTTTTGGACAGTTACTGTTTCAGTGGTTTTTAATTTTTTTATTGAAGAGATGCTTATTTGCACAAAATACAAGTCTTTATGGTGCTACATTATGTGGTCGACCTTTTTTGCCAACTTTATTTTAATATACTGACTGTTATAAGAGGTTATAAGTTGTTTTGTTGTTTCAGAGTTAACTTTGTTGTTCATGTCATTTTCCATTATATCTTTGAATGCCAGGGGTTTAAGAGATAACGTTAAGCGTAAGGCTTTGTTTTTGTTCACTAAGAGATTTAATAATGACTTTGTATTTTTTCAAGAATCTCACTCTATTACTTCTGATGTTAACTTTTGGAGATCACAATGGGGTAGTGATATTTGGCTGTCTCATGGAACAGAACACTCAGCAGGGGTTTCTTGCCTGAAAAATAATTATAGAGGTGAGGTTTTGCATTCGGATATTGATGAAAATGGCCACTTTATATGCTTAATTATAAAATGTTTTAATGTAATTTTTATAGTAGTTAATATCTATGGATATAATTGTAAATCTGATAATGACCAGTTATTATGTTCGTTGGAGGAAAGACATTGGTTATCCAAATTTCCTGATTCTTATTTAATTATAGGGGGTGATTTCAATGTTGTTTTAAATGAGTCAATAGATAGGTGGCCTCCAAGACGACCTTCAAATTTAAATACAAATTTGAAACTGTTTATGGACAGATTTCATTTGATTGATATATGGAGAGAGAAAAATTTAGATGATATTGTGTATACTTGGAGTAACAAGGATGGCAGTAGACGTTCTAGGATTGATTTTTGGCTTGTCTCTAACCATTTTGATGGGAACAATATTTTGGTTAATGTTTTGCCAACACCATTAACTGACCATAAGGCCATATTAATTACAATTAATATTTCTCCAAACACAAATTGTAACAAGTATAATTCATACTGGAAAATGAATAGTTCTTTGCTTAAATTAAGTGCAGTTAAACAGGAATTGGAAAAACTCATTAATTATTATTGGATTAAAGCTAAAAAGGAAGGGTTGTTTAGTCATAATTGGGAATTATTAAAATTTGTAATTGGAAAATATTTGAGGAAGTATAGTAGCACATTAGTTAAATCACAACGTCTTATGGAAGAGAAAGTTGTTAGTGAAATCTTAGCTATTTCTAACATTTCTGCGGTGGACCTGGTAGAAGGACAGAGACTGCGTCTAACAGAGCTGCAAAATGAGCTTGATAAATTGTACAAAATGCGAGCACAAGGTGCTTTCATTCGATCAAGGCAAAAATGGTTAGAGCATGGAGAGCAGATGTCTGCTTATTTTTTTAATCTTGAAAAGTCAAGGGCAAAACTAAATTCTGTTTCTAAAATGAATATTAATGGCTCTATTACAGATAATGACACAATTTCTAGCTTTTGCTATGATTATTACTCTAAATTATATACTTCTAAATTCAGTGAGCATAATATGACTTATTTTGGTAAACAGCTTAAGAATGTTAAAACAATTACTGAGGAGGACCAAAAATTATGTGATTTTCCAATAACTATTACGGAAATTAAGCAAGCTATTGAACGTTTAAAATGTAATAAATCACCCGGTAATGATGGAATTACTGCGGAGTTCTATAAGCAGTTTTCTGAGATTCTTGCCCCGTTTCTTTTTGAAGTATACTCTGAAAGCTTACAGTGCTCACAGCTTCCTACAACTATGACGCAAGGTATAATTTGTTTGATTCCTAAGCCCAAGAAAGATTTGTTGTTTATTGATAATTGGAGGCCCATTAGTTTGTTGAATAACGACTATAAAATATTTGCTCAGATATTTGCCCAAAGATTCAAATTAGTATTAGATTCCATTATTGATGAAAATCAATCTGGGTTTATGAGAAACCGTCATATATGTAACAATATTAGACTTATTTTTGATCTTATTGATTATTCTGACCTTATAAAAGATGATAGCTTTATACTTTTTTTAGACTTTTTCAAAGCCTTTGATTCTGTTGAGCATCCTTTTATTTTCTACTGTTTAGAACACTTTGGGTTTGGGGCTTATTTCTGTAAATAAATAATTAAATAATGGCACTACTCAAAGATTTGATTTGGAAAGAGGAGTTAGGCAAGGCTGCCCAGTTTCTGTTTACCTTTTTCTTATTGTTGGCCAGGTGTTTTGTCACTTTATTAAATCATCCAATTTAAAAGGAATTCAAGTTGAAGAGAGAAGTGTCCTGATAAGTCAGTTGGCTGATGACACGGTTCTTTTCCTGAAAAATGTTGATCAAATTCAGTCAGCTGTCAAGATCATTGACATTTTTTTCCAGTGCCTCAGGTCTTTGCCTTAATTTACAAAAATGTGAACTATTTGCTTTAAAAAGCTGCCATTCCAGAACTATTTGTAATATCCCTGTAAAGGATGCACCAACTTATTTGGGTATGGTTATTACTAAAAATGAGCAGGAGAGAATCTCACAAAATTTCGACCCGGTGATTAGAAAAGTAAAGAATAGATTTAATATTTGGTTGCAGAGGGACTTGTCTCTCAAAGGGCGTGTTCTGCTGGCTAAAGCGGAAGGTATTTCTAGGCTTACTTATGTAGCTTCCTCAATACACTCGGATAATAAAATAAATAAGATAATTGATCAAATGATGCTGAATTTTTTGTGGAAGAACCGTATACACTATATTAGAAAATCTGTAATTGTTAATTCATATAAAAATGGGGGGCTTGATTATTTAGATTTTTCTATTTTAAATAACACTTTCAAAATTAACTGGATGAAATATTTTCTAAAAAACACTGATTCTGTATGGAATATAATTTCTAAATCGGTTTTTGACAAACTTGGTGGTCTTCCATTTTTGCTTATGTGTGATTACAGAATCGAGAAACTTCCAGTTAAACTGTCAGCTTTTCATAGGCAAGCACTTTTGGCTTGGAAGTTAATTTACAAGCATAATTTTTCTCCACATCATTATTACATCTGGAATAATGGTAATATTTTGTACAAACATAAGAGTATATTTTTGAAAACTTGGTTTGATGAGGGCACTCTTGTGGTTGGTCAGTTGTTGAATTAGCAGGGGTATTTAATGACTTATGATGAGTTTCTTTCATACTTCAACTTCCCTGTTTCCCCTAAAGAATTTGCCTCTGTAATTGGTGCTATCTCTTCAGGTGTTGTCTCTTTATGTAGAGGTATTTCATACTCTAAACGTATGTCTTTATTACATCTAGATGATACGATTTGTGGTAAAGTTTGTTTTTCGACAAGCAAAAATAAGTCTGTACGTTCCCTTTTTCAAAAAGAGCTAGTCAGTAAACCATATGTCATTTCCTATTGGTCAAAGTTTATTGGAAATATTAATTGGAATAAGGTCTGGTTGTTACCTAATAAATATATTATTACAAATAAGGTCAAGGAAATTTCATTAAAGATACTGCATAAATTTTACCCTGCTAAACTTTTTCTATCCAAATTTAACAAAGACATAGATGTAAATTGTTCATTTTGTTTTTTGCAACCAGAAACTGTACCTCATATTTTTTGGCACTGTCAATACACCAAAAGGTTGTGGTGGGAAGTTTCTAAATTTATAAATAACAAATTGGGATGTCATTTTCTTTTGCTATACGAACATGTAATATTCGTTTTTTCCCCATATGAAAAGAGTCTGGAAAAGGAAGCGTATATTATTAATCTTTTGATTATTTTAGTTAAGTTTCATATTCATCGGTGTAAATTTACTAATCAGAAACCTTTTTTCTCTGTGCTATTGAAAGAATTAGAAAATTATATGGTTTCCATTAAGGACAGTACAAACAAAAAAGCTGTTAAAACCATGTATTTGTTGAATACTTTTCAGATTTTCTGAAATGTCAAAGCCTTTTATTGTCTGTTTGGTCTATTTAGTGTTGTTTTCATTCAATTTTTGTATTGTGTATCTTTAACCCTGGCATTTTTATTTTTATTTATTTATGTACTTTTTTGTGTTTTTTTATTTATTTGTTTTTGTTCATGTTCTGTAATTTTTGTTTATGCAAAAAAAAAAAAAAAAAACGGTGTAGGAAGTCTCAGGACAAGCAGAGCTGACGTTGTTATGGCAATGGCCGTTTTTGTTTTCGACACGCACGCTGTACGCTGTAAACCAATCACAACAGACTGAGCTCTCTGGCCAATCAGAGTAGAGTAGCTATGCGGAAAGGAGGGATTTAGAGAGATTGATTCATCTGACGAGTCGTTTGAGAATCATTGAAACTGTGGTGATGTGCAAATGTATTTTATGAGAAAATGAAACAGTTGTTTGACCTTTGATGCATGTAAACCTGTGGTAGGAGTCTCCAAAACAACATTAGGAAACTTTAAAATAGCATAATACTATTTTAACAAAGTACTTTAACAAAGATGAATCTGTATTTAATACAGTTAACACTTCAGTGTTATTTTACATTTAATTATTACATATCTGTACCTGAATACTACTGTTGGACCTTACTTTATTTGTAACTTTGTTATTTTGTATTTATCTTGTAATTAGTTTATTTGCATTTTTATTCTTTATTTGGAATCCAATCCGTGACTCAAAAACCATAATATGATCCAAACCGTGAGTTTTGTTATTCGTTGCACCACTAGAAAAGAGACAACGCTGACATGCACCAACATAAGCTTTTACAATACTCAGTCATGACCAATCATACAAGAATTGATCGTGTTTTATTATAGTAACAAGATGTAGTTATACAATAGTTAGGCTGCTATTTTTCATAGAAAGTATGTAGAGATACAGAGATAGAGTTGAGATACAGATACAGATAGAAATACAGTAGTACATTGTCCTATAAGCACTGATCTTATCTGTAATTATAGTTTTAACAAACGCCACAAGTACTTCTACTTTGAAGTAGAAGATTCTGTAAAACTGAAAAGATGCTTAAACAATATAAGTACTTCATACAAGGAATGACATGCAAACAAGGAATTATGTTCATTATTGATTAATTGCAGTAAACAGCTTTGCATGTGTTTTTGTAAGTAAGCTACCACAATAAAAAAAGAACATGCAAACGCTTCACACTGCAGCCTCAGTGTTTCTTCAAACTGAATCTACACTCTTGCATCTGTGTCTGTAGTCAGCATTACGAGATGCTCACTTGGTTAACTTCTACTGTTCCATCATAACTCTAATACTGTAAACGTTTCACTAATTTTTTTTACAAACTGAGACGTGTTAGAATTGCTACAGATGGTGTCAGGAGCTCAACTGGCCCAACTTGCCTGACAGTATTCTCATATTAATCACAAAATTCTAGACTTATTGTTAAATCATGTGAAGAGCATTTTTATGTGAGCATGTCAGAAACTAATTATTTTGAGAGCATAACATAGGAATTAAGCAAAACTAATAAATTACCATATCTATTATAACACTTTCATTACAAAAAATTCTCCATCAAACATTTTCACCATATAAATACACTATATTGTGGTGTAAATACTCGAGTCCAATATACTAATGATTGTGGTTCTGAGCTACAGACGTATCGTCCACTGTGTGTCGGGTCGGTGTTGCTGATGGTCAGGTTCTGTCCGCTCTGCACTGGTTTCAGTGGTTCTTCAGTGTCTCTGTACCAGGTGTAGTTGAGCACCGGTGGGTTTGCATCACTGAGTACGTTTACATGCACCCTCATAATGTGATTATAATGGGATTTTGGCAATATTGTTACCTCATGTAAACGTAATACTTTGATGAAACTAATGAGATTAAACTTATAATCTTAGTAACCATATTTGCATTAAACGCAATAAACAGGAATGTAAACACCTTAATCTCAGTGCTCGGTTCTACACGGATGCCGTGTGTTGTTCACACAACTTCATGAATGAACTCCGTGATATTTTTCTGAAGTTTTCTCTTCTCCAAATCACTAAACTGTCAACACAACTCGCTGCGCAGTCTCTGCTCCGGATCTTCATCCAGACGAACGCGACGGCAGTGTAGGCAAACCCGGTGTAGTGCCGAATTCTGTGACTCTAGTAGACGCTGTAGTGATGGTAGGGTTAAGATTAGGATTGGGATTAGGAGTAGGTTGGATTAGCACAGTACAGCGCCTACTAGGGTCACAGAATTCGGCGTAACACTGGCAATGCAATATACATCATGGCACAGAATAATCTCTAGTACCTCCTTAAAAATGTATTATGAATTTGATATGAGTAGATTAAAACATTCATACTGTATGCCTATCTGAGTGTGTTATAACCATACTTATTAGTGAATAATCAGAATAATAAAAAATTGCATATAAACTGTGAGTGAAGAGTTCTGCTCGTGTCATGTAAACATCTTACTGCGTTTAAGACATAGTCTGATTATTAGAAATAATCGCATTATTGGTGCACATGTAAGCGTAGTCACTGCTGCAGCTCAGAGTCACTGAACGGCCCTCCTACAAAACCAGCTGTGTTTACAGACACAGATGTACATGTTCATCTAAAGGAAGAGAAAATCAATCAAGCAATTACATTGTGATTTACAGCACTAATTCTAGATGATCAGACAGTGGCTCCTCATACAAAAGTGTCTTTTCAGTGCTGAAAGTCATATTGTGACTGTGTGAAACAAAGTATACATCACATAATGCTTTTATGGTGAAATTGCATCTTTTTCCTGTCAATCCATGTTTATTGTATGACCATAAACAAAGCACTTTCTTTGCATCCAAATGCAATCTAGATTACATGAAAATTATAAAAACATTAATATTATTATTCAATATTTAACATTTTAAATATCATTTTTATGTTTAATTTATATAGTTTGAGGTTATTTTTTTTAGCTTTTAAGTCTGCAATCTGAAGTCTGATGTAATGACTGTGAGTAAATTAGAAGAGCCTCTTGATACTCACACTGGACGTCCAGCTTCACTGATGCGTTCTGAGCGCCGTGTTCGTTCTGAGCTGTACAGACGTATCGTCCGCTGTGTGTCGGGTCGGTGTTGCTGATGGTCAGGTTCTGTCCGCTCTGCACTGGTTTCAGTGGTTCTTCAGTGTCTCTGTACCAGGTGTAGTGGAGCACCGGTGGGTTTGCATCACTGCTGCAGCTCAGAGTCACTGAACGGCCCTCCAGAACAATACCAGATGCACTTACATGCGCAGATGTGTTTTTAGGAGCATCTAATGGAGGAGAGAAAAATGTAGGCTATCAATTATTATTTTTTTTTTTTTTTTTTATAATTGTAAAGTCATTAATGCTAAGAAATAACACTTATGCAAGTATGGGAAGTAATTAGTGACAAATAAACATGCTTTTTAAATCGTACACATTTTCTCATCCATGTAAAAGGGTTCGCTGTCAGCAGGTTAAAGGACTACAAAGTCATGTTTATTATATTTACATTTAGTTCTTGTCATTCACTGTACATTTAAAAGCCTAGTAAAGGTTGAAAAAACTGTTTAAGCGAAGATCATTTATAGTAGCGGTTAATAATGCTACTCTGTGCAAAGCAACTGACCTTAAATATTTGGAATTAATTAACAGTGAAGGTTTTATATATTATGTTTCATATATATATATATATATATATATATATATATTACGGAGCCCCTAAAGGGACGTGGTGGTGAAAATTTTTTGGGATGGGAGAATTTTATTTTTTTCAAATCTTTTGCGTTCCCTCGCAAAACCTGTTTACAGCTCGGACAGACACGTCCTGTTTAATGTCCCGCTGGCAGTGTTTCAGAGCTCCGTACATTAATGGAGCGATTCATAGTGTTTGAACTTGGACTCAATTTCAAATATAAAGAAATGCGGTCAGTGCTTAACTCAAGGAGTTCAGTGAAGTTGGCAATATTCACACAGGCTATTCGAACTTCCCTATTCTTGAGCTAAACGTTGTTAAAACACAAACGACACCTATTTACAATCACAGTAAACCTAGACAACGAGCTACAACCCAATTCGCATCAAAACGAGCTTTATAATAGGCTATTAATTTGTCTCTAACCAGACGAATGAGAGACAAGTCCAAATAAGGGGCCGTCTGTAAAGTGCAAATCCCAAAACCCTTCTGCACATTTTATATTATTAAACATATTCAATAGCTTCACTGTGACGCACTGTACTGTCACCAAATTCAGTTCACACATGCTCTCCTGCTAGTTATACTACATTACTTAGTTTGATTAAAAAAAAAAAAAGTGTAATTTTAAAGATTCTTTTTGAAATAAAATCAATAACTTCACCATTTTTAGAAAAAATATTAAATCACTTCACACTGTTATACAGTGTAATGCCATCAAATTCAGTAAGCAAATATAATGCAAAAGCTGTACAGTACCAATATAATTTGTGTAAAGAATAGGCCTACTTATTTTTTATGTGCAATTACTTCCCAAACTAAGTGTTGTAGGCCTATAACCAACATTAGAGCAGTGAAATGTGAACTAAATTTGGTGTGTTACAGTGAAGTTATTGATTATTTTTCATAATATAAAATGTGCAAAATCAGTGTAGTATGACCAGTGGGTCACCATTGATGTGTTAACTTAATTGGGTGGCACTACAGTTTGTAACATTGAAGTTAATGACTATTTTTGTATTTTTGACTATGAGTTTGACTATGACTATGGGTTATATTGCACTTTGCAGACGGTCCCTTTGAACTTGTCTCTCAGCCGCCTGCTCGTAGAGATCCATTTAGCCTATATTATAAAAGCTTTTGTGTTTTAACAACATTTAGCTCAAGAATATTGATCCGGGAAGTTTGAATAGCCTATGTGAATATTGCCAACTTCACTGAACTCCTTGAGTTAAGCACTGACCGCATTTCTTTATATTTGAGTCTTATTCAGTACATATCTAGCTGTAAATTCTGTTCACAGTAATAGTTATCTGTATATTATATTCATAGGACAAATCTATCTGTAAAATTCTGTTTATAATAGTATTTAACTCTATATTTATTCAGTACATGTCCATGTCCTGCACTTATGGAACCACTGTATATCCTGCACTTGCTGCTATTGCACTTCTGGTTAGACCTAAACTGCATTTCGTTGCCTTGTACCTGTACTTGTGTAATGACAATAAAGTTGAATCTAATCTAATCTAAAAATTTCAAACACTATTCACGCTCCATTAACGTACGGAGCTCTGAAACACTGCCAGCGGGACATTAAACAGGACGTGTCTGTCCGACTCCGAGCTCAAAACAGGTTTTGTGTGGGAACGCAAATAACTTTGAGAGGGAACGCAAAAAATTGAAAAAAAAAAAAAGATTCTCCCAACCTAAAAATATTTCCACCACCACGTCCCTTTAGGGGCTCCGTAATATATATATATATATATATATATATATATATATATATATATATAATAACATTATTTAATATTGTATTTTATGCATTAAGTACTTTTATTGTTGACATTTACATTAAAATTTATGTATGTAAAAAAAACTGTGATATAAAACCTTCACTGTATCTTTACTTTCAAATATTTAAAGTGAAGTTTTTATATTTAAAAATATATATAAAATAATTTGAATATAACATGTATAATTTATATTTTGTGTATTTATTTACACTATTCCTTTCTCTCTTTCTCTGCATGTAAAATAAATGATATGCAATATTTTATACTTCTAGTATATATGTGTGTATAAAGTCTGAAATCTGAAGTCTGATATAGTAATGACTGTGTAAATTAGAAGAGCCTCTTGATACTCACACTGGACGTCCAGCATCACTGATGCGTTCTGAGCGCCGTGTTCGTTCTGAGCTGTACAGACGTATCGTCCGCTGTGTGTCGGGTCGGTGTTGCTGATGGTCAGGTTCTGTCCGCTCTGCACTGGTTTCAGTGGTTCTTCAGTGTCTCTGTACCAGGTGTAGTGGAGCACCGGTGGGTTTGCATCACTGCTGCAGCTCAGAGTCACTGAACGGCCCTCCAGAACAATACCAGATGCATTTACATCCGCAGATGTGTTTTTAGGAGCATCTAATGGAGAAGAAAAACATTTAGGCCATCAAAAAATTATTTGTAACAATTGTAGTCTTTTATTTTTATTTTTTATAATTGTAAAGTCATTAATGCTAATGTATATATAGGCATTAAGACTATAAGACTAATGTAAGTATGGGAAGTAATTAGTGACAAATAAAAATGCTTTTTAAATCGTACACATTTTCTCATCCGTTTAGAAGGGTCAGCAGGTTAAAGGACTACAAAGTCATGTTTATTATATTTGCATTTAGTTCTTGTCATTCACTGTACATTTATAAGCCTAGTAAAGGTTGAAAAAACTGTTTAAGCGAAGATCATTTATAGTAGTGGTTGATAATGCTACTCTGTGCAAAACAACTGACCTTAAATATTTGGAATTAAAGTAACAGTGAAGGTTTTATGTTTAATATTAATATATATATATATATATATATATATATATATATATATAATAACATTATTTAATATTGTATTTTATGCATTAAATAAGTTTATTGTTGACATTTACATTAAAATGTATGTATGTAAAAAAAGTTGTGATATAAAACCTTCACTGTATCTTTACTTTCAAATATTTAAAGAGAAGTTTTTATATTAAAAAATATATAATAATTTTTAATTTGTATAATTTATATTTCGTGTATTTATTTACACAATTCCTCTCTTTCTCTGCATATAAAATAAATTATATGCAATATTTTATACTTCTAGTATATATATGTGTGTGTGTATAAAGTCTGAAATCTGAAGTCTGATATAGTAATGACTGTGAGTAAATTAGAAGAGCCTCTTGATACTCACACTGGACGTCCAGCATCACTGATGCGTTCTGAGCGCCGTGTTCGTTCTGAGCTGTACAGACGTATCGTCCGCTGTGTGTCGGGTCGGTGTTGCTGATGGTCAGGTTCTGTCCGCTCTGCACTGGTTTCAGTGGTTCTTCAGTGTCTCTGCACCAGATGTAGTTGAGCACCGGTGGGTTTGCATCACTGCTGCAGCTCAGAGTCATTGAACGGCCCTCCAGAACAATACCAGATGCATTTACATGCGCAGATGTGTTTTTAGGAGCATCTAATGGAGGAGAGAAAAATGTAGGCCATCAAAAAATTATTTTTAACAATTGTAAAGTCATTAATGCAATGAAATAAGACTAATGTAAATATGGGAAGGAATTAGTGACAAATAAAAAATACTTTTCAAAGGGGTGGTTGATTTATGATTTCACTTTTCTAACTTTAGTTAGTGTGTAATGTTGCTGTTTGAGCATAAACAACACTGCAAAGTGACAACGCTCAAAGTTCAATTGCTTTTTAAGGACTACAACAAACGGCTGGTAGAGACTACACAACATTCCTCTAGGATTAGTGACATCACTAACCCTTACATTTACATAAACCCCGCCCCCGGAACACGATTTATAGATTATCAAGACAGAATATGCTAATCAATGACCAGAAGATAACTACACATAAGCTACATAAATTCATCAACTAAACATTCAGAAATGTTC
This sequence comes from Leuciscus leuciscus, assembly GCF_965113295.1. Lineage (NCBI taxonomy): Eukaryota > Metazoa > Chordata > Actinopteri > Cypriniformes > Leuciscidae > Leuciscus > Leuciscus leuciscus. The sequence goes on from NC_138728.1 coordinate 4,493,899, forward strand.
TGTTGCATTCTACATGTTGTCACTTCTTCTTGAGTCTCTCCATCATTGTCTGAATCCGGTTTGAACATAAATGGCTAAAAGTCTTTGAAATTTTCAGTGCATGTCTGTGTGAGTGCAAGCTGTTGAAGCTCCGCCCCCTGTGCCGGGATCAGCAGCTCATTTGCATTTAAAGGAACAGACACAAAACGGTGTGTTTTTGCTCACCCTCAAAAATGGACAATTTTAACTAGTGGTGCACGATATATCGGCCGCCGATATAATATCGGCCGATATGGTCATTTTTTTACACATCGGTATCGTTCCGATGTCAAAATATGGCCGATGTGAACAGGCCGATATTTGACGTGTGAAGTTGAAGATGAAGTTGACGATGCTGACTCGATCTTAGCAGTAGTGAATGTGCCTGAGATAAATACACATTTCATACAGATGACATAAGCAGAGAACAGTCTGTTTTCTTTCGTTTTGAATTGTTCTGTTTAAAAATAGACATTTCAAGCTTTCTATATATGTCTCCGGTCTGTGAGGCAGGTAGATTTCGGTTCATTTATGAGACGCGCTCCAGGTTCACGCGCCCTCGCCTCCGTGTCCTGATTAAATATTTTCTACTCTATTTACTTCTTATTTAATTCAATCCAGGCAATTGGTTGATGAAACATTTATCAAAATTAAGATACAATTAATACAAAACGAAATTAAATTTAAAGACAGGCTTTTTGTGCTTTCTGTTTGAGGTCTCTGTGAAAGTTTTAAAGCAGTCTTAGTGGCGCTTTCAGAGAACGCTCACGTCAACTGTCCCGTCCGTAACATTGTTAACGCAGTCCAGTGCGACTTATGTTTTTTTCCTCTTCATGACACATTTTTGACTGATCGTTTTTTGACTCGTAGATATTTGAATATATTGCTTGATATTTGATACCCGTTCGAATTAGATTTTTCTCAAAAGTGACAGCACGTGTGATTTGTGGATTACTGATAAGCGCGAGTGGAGAAACAGGCGTTTATTGATTCATTCTCAGTGTTGAGAAACGTATAGCCTTCATGTGTTACGTTATTGTATTAATAATAACTAAAGTAGCCTACCTAATTATGTTACATATTTATTTTGTATGAAAACTAGCGCGTTCGTTACTTATGGATTTAAAAGTAGGCTACTGTTGTATCAGTGCTGCGCGAGCTCTCTCTCTCACAAACACGGACGCGCGCACACACAGAGAGAGAAGATAATTGTAAAATGAAAAATTGACGGGCTAAGTTTAAATTTTGTTCTTGCTTGTTTTTTTTCTGTCAAAATATCAGAAAGTATTTTGTATTATCCGTGTTTTTAAAATTCGTTAAATGACGGACGTTTTACTGTTAACACAGCCCATGTCGGATTCGTCTTATAGCCTAGGCTACTTGTTATTATTTTTAGAATGATTCGTTATGCTATTATTGGACTCCTGTCTATTCATTGTCAACTGTTTTCTATAAATATGTTTGTATTGGCTAACATTTATTCAGTTAATGAGTGTCCTGTTTAAAATGTGCAATGTTCAAACGCAAAGACAGCACATCACAAATAGAAGCCCTTTTCCCTGTGGTATTTTTTAGTATCATATTTGGATATTGGAATAATAAATAAAGTAGCCTATCTTAATTTTACACAATGTTCCTGTTTTTTTTGTTTGTTTTTTACTGTTTTCTAAGGGTTTCTTAATTTTAGACAAGTTGACCAGCACACATTACTGTATATGCAATGCAGTATAATGCATGTGTGTCGTATGTGACATATTTTGCACACAGGTAAAGGTGCCCAATATCAGTCATTTCTAAAGTAAAAAAAAAAAAGTGTTTTGGAAAATAGCTCTTTATTTGATAATCATTAAAATTTGTTTTCTATACAGAGATATCGACATCGGTAAATATCGGTATCGGCCATAACAGCAATATTAATATCGGTTATCGGTATCGGCCACAATTTTCACATCGGTGCATCACTAATTTTAACATGCTATATAAAAATGTCTGTGGGGTATTTTGAGCTAAAACTTCACATACACACTCTGGGGATATCAGAGATTTATTTTACATCTTGTGAAAAGAGCATTATACCACCCCTTTAAATCATACACATTTTCTCATCCATGTAAAAAGGGTTCGCTGTCAGCAGGTTAAATGACTACAAAGTCATGTTTATTATATTTGCATTTAGTTCTTGTTGTTCACTGTACATTTACAAGCCTAGTAAAGGTTGAAAAAACTGTTTAAGCGAAGATCATTTATACAGTAGTAGCGGTTGTTTTTATAGTTTATAGTTTTTATATTTAAAAATATATATAAAATACTTTTAATATAATATCTATAATTTATATTTTGTGTATTTATTTACACTATTCCTCTCTCTTTCTCTGCATATAAAATAAATTATATGCAATATTTTATACTTCTAGTATATATGTGTGTATAAAGTCTGAAATCTGAAGTCTGATATAGTAATGACTGTGAGTAAATTAGAAGAGCCTCTTGATACTCACACTGGACGTCCAGCATCACTGATGCGTTCTGAGCGCCGTGTTCGTTCTGAGCTGTACAGACGTATCGTCGGCTGTGTGTCGGGTCGGTGTTGCTGATGGTCAGGTTCTGTCCGCTCTGCACTGGTTTCAGTGGTTCTTCAGTGTCTCTGTACCAGGTGTAGTGGAGCACCGGTGGGTTTGCATCACTGCTGCAGCTCAGAGTCACTGAACGGCCCTCCAGAACAATACCAGATGCACTTACATGCGCAGATGTGTTTTTAGGAGCATCTAATGGAGGAGAGAAAAATTTAGGCCATCAAAATTTTTTTTTTAACAATTGTAAAGTCATTAATGCAATGAAATAAGACTAATGTAATTATGGGAAGGAATTAGTGACAAATAAAAAATACTTTTCAAGGGGGTGGTTGATTTATGATTTCACTTTTCTAACTTTAGTTAGTGTGTAATGTTGCTGTTTGAGCATAAACAACACTGCAAAGTGACAACGCTCAAAGTTCAATTGCTTTTTAAGGACTACAACAAACGGCTGGTAGAGACTACACAACATTCCTCTAGGATTAGTGACATCACTAACCCTTAAATTTACATAAACCCCGCCCCCGGAACACGATTTATAGATTATCAAGACAGAATATGCTAATCAATGACCAGAAGATAACTACACATAAGCTACATAAATTCATCAACTAAACATTCAGAAATGTTCTGTTGCATTCTACATGTTGTCACTTCTTCTTGAGTCTCTCCATCATTGTCTGAATCCGGTTTGAACATAAATGGCTAAAAGTTTTTGATATTTTCAGTGTGTGTGAGTGCAAGCTGTTGAAGCTCGGCCCCCTGTGCCGGGAGCAGCAGCTCATTTGCATTTAAAGGAACAGACACAAAACGGTGTGTTTTTGCTCACCCTCAAAAATTGACAATTTTAACATGCTATATAAAAATATCTGTGGGGTATTTTGAGCTAAAACTTCACATACACACTCTGGGGACATCAGAGATTTATTTTACATCTTGTGAAAAGGGCATTATACCACCCCTTTAAATCGTACACATTTTCTCATCCATGTAAAAAGGGTCCGCTGTCAGCAGGTTAAATGACTACAAAGTCATGTTTATTATATTTGCATTTAGTTCTTGTCGTTCACTGTACATTCACAAGCCTAGTAAAGGTTGAAAAAACTGTTTAAGCGAAGATCATTTATAGTAGCGGTTGTTTTTATAGTTTATAGTTTTTATATTTAAAAATGTATATAAAATAATTTTAATATAATATGTATAATTTATATTTTGTGTATTTATTTACACTATTCCTCTCTCTCTTTCTCTGCATATAAAATAAATTATATGCAATATTTTATACTTCTAGTATACACTCACCTAAAGGATTATTAGGAACACCATACTAATACTGTGTTTGACCCCCTTTCACCTTCAGAACTGCCTTAATTCTATGTGCCATTGATTCAACAAGGTACTGAAAGCATTCTTTAGAAATGTTGGCCCATATTGATAGGATAGCATCTTGCAGTTGATGGAGATTTGTGGGATGCACATCCAGGGCACGAAGCTCCCGTTCCACCACATCCCAAAGATGCTCTATTGGGTTGAGATCTGGTGACTGTGGGGGCCATTTTAGTACAGTGAACTCATTGTCATGTTCAAGAAACCAATTTGAAATGATTCGAGCTTTGTGACATGGTGCATTATCCTGCTGGAAGTAGCCATCAGAGGATGGGTACATGGTGGTCATAAAGGGATGGACATGGTCACTAAGGGGCCTAAAGTGTGCCAAGAAAACATCCCCCACACCATTACACCACCACCACCAGCCTGCACAGTGGTAACAAGGCATGATGGATCCATGTTCTCATTCTGTTTACGCCAAATTCTGACTCTACCATCTGAATGTCTCAACAGAAATCGAGACTCATCAGACCAGGCAACATTTTTCCAGTCTTCAACTGTCCAATTTTGGTGAGCTCGTGCAAATTGTAGCCTCTTTTTCCTATTTGTTGTGGAGATGAGTGGTACCCGGTGGGGTCTTCTGCTGTTGTAGCCCATCCGCCTCAAGGTTGTGCGTGTTGTGGCTTCACAAATGCTTTGCTGCATACCTCGGTTGTAACGAGTGGTTATTTCAGTCAAAGTTGCTCTTCTATCAGCTTGAATCAGTCAGCCCATTCTCCTCTGACCTCTAGCATCAACAAGGACTTTTCGCCCACAGGACTGCCGCATACTGGATGTTTTTCCCTTTTCACACCATTCTTTGTAAACCCTAGAAATGGTTGTGCGTGAAAATCCCAGTAACTGAGCAGATTGTGAAATACTCAGACCGGCCCGTCTGGCACCAACAACCATGCCACGCTCAAAATTGCTTAAATCACCTTTCTTTCCCATTCTGACATTCAGTTTGGAGTTCAGGAGATTGTCTTGACCAGGACCACATCCCTAAATGCATTGAAGCAACTGCCATGTGATTGGTTGATTAGATAATTGCATTAATGAGAAATTGAACAGGTGTTCATAATAATCCTTTAGGTGAGTGTATATGTGTGTATAAAGTCTGAAATCTGAAGTCTGATATAGTAATGACTGTGAGTAAATTAGAAGAGCCTCTTGATACTCACACTGGACGTCCAGCATCACTGATGCGTTCTGAGCGCCGTGTTCGTTCTGAGCTGTACAGACGTATCGTCCGCTGTGTGTCGGGTCGGTGTTGCTGATGGTCAGGTTCTGTCCGCTCTGCACTGGTTTCAGTGGTTCTTCAGTGTCTCTGCACCAGATGTAGTTGAGCACCGGTGGGTTTGCATCACTGCTGCAGCTCAGAGTCATTGAACGACCCTCCAGAACAAAACCAGATGCATTTACATGCGCAGATGTGTTTTTAGGAGCATCTAATGGAGGAGAGAAAAATGTAGGCCATCAAAAAATTATTTTTAACAATTGTAAAGTCATTAATGCAATGAAATAAGACTAATGTAAGTATGGGAAGGAATTAGTGACAAATAAAAAATACTTTTCAAGGGGGTGGTTGATTTATGATTTCACTTTTCTAACTTTAGTTAGTGTGTAATGTTGCTGTTTGAGCATAAACAACACTGCAAAGTGACAACGCTCAAAGTTCAATTGCTTTTTAAGGACTACAACAAACGGCTGGTAGAGACTACACAACATTCCTCCATGATTAGTGACATCACTAACCCTTAAATTTACATAAACCCCGCCCCCGGAACACGATTTATAGATTATCAAGACAGAATATGCTAATAAATGACCAGAAGATAACTACACATAAGCTACATAAATTCATCAACTAAACATTCAGAAATGTTCTGTTGCATTCTACATGTTGTCACTTCTTCTTGAGTCTCTCCATCATTGTCTGAATCCGGTTTGAACATAAATGGCTAAAAGTCTTTGAAATTTTCAGTGCATGCCTGTGTGAGTGCAACATGGTTCGTACGTTTTGAAAAAACCTGGAAAAGTTATGGAATTTGAAAAATGCAAATTCCAGGCCTGGAAAGGTTTTGAGAAAATAAAAAGACCCAGAAAGTTTTGGAAAAGTCATGGAATTTTTTTTTAACACAGCATAATATGTGATTAATACCAAAACTGTTTAATAAAAAAAAATATTTTGCGTTGTCTTAACGTCCTTATATTCGGGCGGCATAACGTTCAGTTCACTTCCGATTCACTCACTTGTTGCGATGTTGCCTGAGGCGAAGTCGGTGCTGACAGAAATTTAATTGAAATGCCAGGAAAGTGGCACGAGCATGCTAAAGTTTTGCAAGCACCGGTGGGTCGAGAATGTTAACGTAGCGGAAAGAGGATACGCAGCATATAAGCCTACGTATGTCTCCAGCACGCGAGAGGAGAGAAGAAAACGAGTAAATGTCAGTTCAATTGTAAGTTCATTCTTTATGTGCCTAGGTGTGTGCGATATTGTCTATGAACTATGATATTGTAATCATTGTTTTAACTATGTACGAGGCACTGCGAGTGCGAGCTGACATCGCGTTTGTCTCTCATGCTTGCTTTCACTGCGTGATGTGTCAGTGCAGTTATAGATGTCCCCAAATGAGTTTTTGTCTTATATTTATATCATATTATGTTGTTATATTAGAATATCACATGAGCAAGAGTGCCGTTTTCCTGTGCATAATTGCAAATGTGCTATTTATTTTATACAACAGTTAAATTAACAATAAAGTTAACATTGTGAGTTACTTTTTGGACACAATATTGTCAATTTTCACTTTATATCGCCGACGAGAATTTCATAATGAAGCCGTGGTCCAACTGACATCGATGATTTTTTAAAATTTATTTAATGAAATCCGCGTTTTGAACGAATCATTTTAACGATTCAATGAACAATCACTTGTTTTTCTGAATGAATCAGCCGTTTGAACAAATCGGTTGAATAAATGACTCCAACAACTCGCTTATTAAGACAGTGACTTGCCGCCACCTACTGGTGGTTTTAGTTTCATATTTAAAGTATCCTTTAATACTGAGGACACTGTACATGTATTTTATCCTGTCCTTCAAAGATCTTGCACTTTATTTTGGATTGTACCACATAAATTGTCATCCATTTTATTGTTAAACCTCTGAGGGTAAACTTTAACACATATTTTTATTCTTATAATGTCGTCTTGACATTTTCAGGAATACATAGTCATGGAAATGTGCCGAAAAGTCATGGAAAAGTTATGGAAAAGTCATGGAAAAGTATTGGTTAAAATGTGTATGAACCCTGGTGCAAGCTGTTGAAGCTCCGCCCCCTGTGCCGGGAGCAGCAGCTCATTTGCATTTAAAGGAACAGACACAAAACGGTGTGTTTTTGCTCACCCTCAAAAATTGACAATTTTAACATGCTATATAAAAATATCTGTGGGGTATTTTGAGCTAAAACTTCACATACACACTCTGGGGACATCAGAGATATATTTTACATCTTGTGAAAAGGGCATTATACCACCCCTTTAAATCGTACACATTTTCTCATCCATGTAAAAAGGGTCCGCTGTCAGCAGGTTAAAGGACTACAAAGTCATGTTTATTATATTTGCATTTAGTTCTTGTCGTTCACTGTACATTTACAAGCCTAGTAAAGGTTGAAAAAACTGTTTAAGCGTAGATCATTTATAGTAGCGGTATTTTTTATAGTTTATAGTTTTTATATTTAAAAATGTATATCAAATAATTTTAATATAATATGTATAATTTATATTTTGTGTATTTATTTACACTATTCCTCTCTCTCTTTCTCTGCATATCAAATAAATTATATGCAATATTTTATACTTCTAGTATATATGTGTGTATAAAGTCTGAAATCTGAAGTCTGATATAGTAATGACTGTGAGTAAATTAGAAGAGCCTCTTGATACTCACACTGGACGTCCAGCATCACTGATGCGTTCTGAGCGCCGTGTTCGTTCTGAGCTGTACAGACGTATCGTCGGCTGTGTGTCGGGTCGGTGTTGCTGATGGTCAGGTTCTGTCCGCTCTGCACTGGTTTCAGTGGTTCTTCAGTGTCTCTGCACCAGATGTAGTTGAGCACCGGTGGGTTTGCATCACTGCTGCAGCTCAGAGTCATTGAACGGCCCTCCAGAACAATACCAGATGCATTTACATGCGCAGATGTGTTTTTAGGAGCATCTAATGGAGGAGAGAAAAATGTAGGCCATCAAAAAATTATTTTTAACAATTGTAAAGTCATTAATGCAATGAAATAAGACTAATGTAAATATGGGAAGGAATTAGTGACAAATAAAAAATACTTTTCAAAGGGGTGGTTGATTTATGATTTCACTTTTCTAACTTTAGTTAGTGTGTAATGTTGCTGTTTGAGCATAAACAACACTGCAAAGTGACAACGCTCAAAGTTCAATTGCTTTTTAAGGACTACAACAAACGGCTGGTAGAGACTACACAACATTCCTCTAGGATTAGTGACATCACTAACCCTTAAATTTACATAAACCCCGCCCCCGGAACACGATTTATAGATTATCAAGACAGAATATGCTAATCAATGACCAGAAGATAACTACACATAAGCTACATAAATTCATCAACTAAACATTCAGAAATGTTCTGTTGCATTCTACATGTTGTCACTTCTTCTTGAGTCTCTCCATCATTGTCTGAATCCGGTTTGAACATAAATGGCTAAAAGTCTTTGAAATTTTCAGTGCATGTCTGTGTGAGTGCAAGCTGTTGAAGCTCCGCCCCCTGTGCCGGGATCAGCAGCTCATTTGCATTTAAAGGAACAGACACAAAACGGTGTGTTTTTGCTCACCCTCAAAAATGGACAATTTTAACATGCTATATAAAAATGTCTGTGGGGTATTTTGAGCTAAAACTTCACATACACACTCTGGGGACATCAGAGATTTATTTTACATCTTGTGAAAAGAGCATTATACCACCCCTTTAAATCGTACACATTTTCTCATCCATGTAAAAAGGGTTCGCTGTCAGCAGGTTAAATGACTACAAAGTCATGTTTATTATATTTGCATTTAGTTCTTGTTGTTCACTGTACATTTACAAGCCTAGTAAAGGTTGAAAAAACTGTTTAAGCGAAGATCATTTATAGTAGCGGTTGTTTTTATAGTTTATAGTTTTTATATTTAAAAATATATATAAAATACTTTTAATATAATATCTATAATTTATATTTTGTGTATTTATTTACACTATTCCTCTCTCTTTCTCTGCATATAAAATAAATTATATGCAATATTTTATACTTCTAGTATATATGTGTGTATAAAGTCTGAAATCTGAAGTCTGATATAGTAATGACTGTGAGTAAATTAGAAGAGCCTCTTGATACTCACACTGGACGTCCAGCATCACTGATGCGTTCTGAGCGCCGTGTTCGTTCTGAGCTGTACAGACGTATCGTCGGCTGTGTGTCGGGTCGGTGTTGCTGATGGTCAGGTTCTGTCCGCTCTGCACTGGTTTCAGTGGTTCTTCAGTGTCTCTGTACCAGGTGTAGTGGAGCACCGGTGGGTTTGCATCACTGCTGCAGCTCAGAGTCACTGAACGGCCCTCCAGAACAATACCAGATGCACTTACATGCGCAGATGTGTTTTTAGGAGCATCTAATGGAGAAGAAAAACATTCAGGCAATTATGTTACGATTTGCAGCTCTAATTCTAGATGATCAGACAGTATTGATTGAAATACGTCTTACACTGAACACGTAGCGTACGGGTCTCTTGTTTTGTGATCTGCTTCTGAAGCTGGTGTGTTACAGTGCAGGTGAAATTGGCTAAATGATGACGGTGAGTTACAGTGAAGATCAGATCAGAGATGAGCTCAGATTGCTCCTGACGCTGCTGTTGTGTGACGCTCTCGTTGAGGAGATGTTCAGGAGACGAGCTCCATGTGAGATTTGCTGGACGAGAGGAACAGAAGATCTTAGTCGAGCAGCGCAGATTCACAGAGCTTCCCTCCATCACCTCCGTCACCTTCTGCTGATCCTTAAACAGATTCACTGTGGGTTTGGGTGGAGAATCTACAACACAGAGATACAGTCAAACATTACAGGATTATCATATCCAATAATGAAGGCACATATTGAACAGTAGTAGATTTATTTATTATTTATGTCCAGTAACATTATCCAACTCATTTTGCATCGCAGACATAAGCTATTTTCTGTGAATGTGCGAGACTTCCAATTCATAAGCCGCATATTAGTAAATGATTAGAAGAATAACTCTGCAGTAACTGGTAAAACTATTTGCACTACAAACCAGTGTGTTTATGATAATAAATCAAAATAATATGATAACAATTACTAGTTTGCAATATAAAGCAGCATAACAGACAGTTTTTGTACAAGTTAATAACTGGTAGTGAATGTCACCAGAAGCTTCGCACAATCATGTTACTAATGGCCGCGCCACACTTACATTTAGATGGAAGCAGCATGAACAATATGACACTCACTTATGACAGCAATTTCAACTTTGTATTCAGGTTTGTTGTAGTAGTTATATTTCAGTCCTCCGCTGCCTTCAAGTCTGAAGAAATACGACCCTTTATCCCTCTGACGGACATTATGGAAGCGGGTGGTGCAGTTTTTCTCTGTAGGAGTGCCAAATATTTCTCCTTTTAACGATGCAGTGTCGGGGCTACTGGAGTCAAACACTACAGAGTGTGTAGTAGAGAAAGGGTTTCCGTCTTTATACCATATTCTCTTTACATCTTCAGTGAGTTCTGTTACATATTGTTGATCAATATCAAATGTGCAGGGTATGAAAACACAGGATCCTTTTAGAGCTTCTACTCTCTTCGGCAGACTGATACTAAAGCCACAAAAAACTCCTAAAACACACAGACAAGAAGAACTGATCACACAGAGTTTACATGCAGAATAAACCGCTGCACTTATTCATATGGAAATGCTTTCAGAATATTAATTCAGCAGAGGAATAATCTATAAGAATGAAACCTTGTATCAGACATCCAGTGAGGAGGAACGTCACAGATATTTCCATCATTTATATTCACTCCACCTTACAACAGAAAATACAAACACACAATCACATACACTCTTAAAATAAACTGAAGAACCTTTAACATCCATTGAATCTTTTCATTCCATAAAAGCTTCTTTATAGTGAAAAAACAATGTTCTTTAGATTATTAAAAGGTTCTTCATATTAAGATTTTTTTTTTTTTTTAAAGTGTTCACTGAAATTTTCCATGAATTGTTCTTCTATGGAATCGCTGTGAAAAAACACTCTTTTGGAATATTTATTTTTTAGAGTTTATTAACTTAACAGCAGTTATTTCCTTTTTAAACTTGTATATGAATTTTTAGCTGTTGGTGTAAACATATTATTTTCTAAATCCAAACTCTAAATCACTGAAATTTTTTTTATAATTTTTTAGAAAGATTAAAAATAGTTTCATCTTGGACATGTTTAAAATCTCTAAACAACAGAAGTTTTAGTGTGTTGTGTGTAAGTGACTTACCGGAGAAGAGTGAAAGAGCGACTGTGACTCTTCTACACTGGATAGAGGGAGATCTGTGTGTGAAAACAACATGTCTTTACTTCTATTAGAGTTTTACCACTTCCCCTTTCAGTCCGAACTAAATAACTATAGCCTGACTGAGTAATATATGCTAATCAGTATGAAGCTTATTGAATAATATAAAAAAAAAAAAAAAAGTATATTTACTTGAAACATCTTGTGAGATCCAGTAACGCTTAATAATTACTAAATATTATTCAGGAATAAGTGTTGAATCACATTTAAAACGCAATCTGTTAAGGAAACATTAACATTTCATTTCTTCTCGTTTATTACTTTTTAAGGTTGGCTATTATAGTATTACAGTAAGAAACATGGGAAATTCAGGACTAAATAGCTTGCAGATTCTTTCGTACCCAAGATACTGAGTGAAACCGAAAGCAGAACAGATTTCAGCAAATACTGCTGTTTTGTTTCATGTTTGTTTCTCTAATTCCGACACCGATGATCAAATGTATGGAAGCTTGTTTCCAATTACACCAATAAAAAATGTATTACTCTCAGTGTCACTTTCATCAAAAATTTGTCATTAAGAACCTTAAAAATAAAATAAGTTTTAATAAATATTTTATTTTGCCTTTAATAACAATGGTCTTGATGGGGGGAGGAGTCAGTTCTGCCACGCTCAGGTACACATTAGTGAATCTCGATCATATTAATCTCCTCATCAACAGCGATCATAATGGAGTGCTATTAAATATGAAGCAAAAGACTGTGGTCTTCAGGCACATCTCAGAATAGCTCAGAAGATAACAACTTGCAGAGCTGCCAACTCTCACGCATTCAACATGAGATTCACACAATTGACACTGACACGCTCTCACGCCACGTCTATTTTATCAAGCCGTGAAAAATAGCGAAGCAAAGAGAACATTGACACCAACAGACAAGACAGAGCAGGTTTATATGATATGAAACAGTATATTTCTAATTCTATCAATTTTATTATGAAATTCAAACAATAAATATAATTTTAGCTCTCCTAAATGTGACGTGACAGATCGTGGCACGTGAACTGATCACATGGCCCGGCTCCAGCTTTGAGATATAAGGTGGGCCAAGTGAAATTCCTGGTGGGCCCAGAGTTATAACATTATTTTATTTTTTCCCTGTAACAAAACTTTATTTTATAATTAAAGAGGCAGATCTTGAAAGGGATTCTGCTTTATTTACAGGGCTCAACGCTAAGGAGCTTTTCTACAGTCAGTAATAAAACAACAAATGACCAAATTACAAACAGTAGCACAAATAAATGCAATCAGGGCAGGACTGAGGGGTCTGGGGCCTCTGGGCTTGAGTTTATGTAAGGGCCCTACCTACACTAAAAATGACCTCAACTAGAACATCATTTTGGAGTAGCACAAAATACACAAACATAAAATATGCTTTGAGGTTTCTAGAACAATTAATATGCAACATGCCTAGCCTAGTCAAAGTTTAGAGGTAATATTAAATAGCCATTATAATACAATAAAATACAGGCTGTGCTCCCTCAGTTGAGAGGAGATCAAAACCCTGAAATAACATTGAGCAATAAAGCTAGCATCTGTGTCCTTTTATGTCAGATTATTTCATTTAAATCAGTAAATTCGGTCAGAATAAGAAAGACACTGTATGACTACCAATCAAATGAGATCAAATCAACAAAATGCATCTTTGGATTTAATGCAGCTCAGACATAGCATGAACTGATTTAAACAACAATTATAATTGCATAATCAGTGTTGGGTTTAATGCTGTTAGCAAGGTTACAGACTGACAGATGAAGATCAGGATAAAGTTCAAATGCACTTCAAAAATATTTTTTAGAAAGAGTCATTAGTACAGTAATCTAATTACAATGTTGAAGCTTATGAATTGAAATTGTGAAATTTGTGTCAAGAACGAATAAAACAGAAGCATACCAGTCATTCTCTACCATGTAAACATTGTAACATGTTACCAAATGTTTTAGCTAAACTCAAAAGTTGGCAGCCCTGAACAACAGACGCATGTCCTCTCGTGATCTGATCTTTTTGAAGATTCACTCACATTATAAATGTAAAATAATATACATTTTAATATAAATTTTTACAGTTTGTTTGCCCTTGTCTAGTTGTGATGAAAAAGAGAAAAGGTTGGTTTCGATCTAAACATAATGCGTTGAACAGACAGCTTAACCGTCGCGCTTTTTTAGTTTCTCGCACCACGTTTCAGAACACAGTGTCAAGTTAAGTGTTCAACTTTGACACCCAGTGCTCTTTTCCATTTTGTTAACTTTTTTTAAAAAGCACAAACGTGTTCGTTCATTTAACTCACAGCAGTTTTAAAACCTTCATAATAAAAAATAAAACCTTCAATAATCAAAATATATTTGTCCAAAAATTATGAAAGGATACTTTTTTATTTAACTTTTTTGTTTAGCATTTTAAATGAGTTAAACATTTTATTTTATTATATCAATATCAACCGCTCAGTGTGTATCACTGAGAAACGTCCAGCTCGAGTTGTCCTTGCGATGGAGGTTCGGGTTGAATGACTAGTTCATCCAGTGATTCATCATCGCACTCGCGCTCGGATTGACGACGTCATTGTTCGTTACTGTGTTTAGTTTACGGTGTAGGAAGTCTCAGGACAAGCAGAGCTGACGTTGTTATGGCAATGGGCGTTTTTGTTTTTGACACGCACGCTGTACGCTGTAAACCAATCACAACAGACTGAGCTCTCTGGCCAATCAGAGCAGAGTAGCTCACGGAAAGGAGGGATTTAGAGAGATTGATTCATCTGACGAGTCGTTTGAGAATCATTGAAAATGTGGTGATGTGCAAAATGCAAATGTATTTTATGAGAAAATGAAACAGTTTTTTGACCTTTGATGCATGTAAACCTGTGGTAGGAGACTCCAAAACAACATTATTATTTATTATTTTTAATCACTGTGAGGTAGAAAAACCCTTGAAAGGTTTCCAACAGTATGTTACATGTACTACTCGTCTGGGGAAAATATTAGATAAATGCTATGGCTTAATTTTAGGTGCATATAGATCTATTACTCTCCCACCACTTGGCTCTTCTGATCACTACTCTGTATTACTTGCACCAGCCTATTGGCCAGTTATTAGGAGGACAGAGAAGGTTGTAAAGGTTATTAAAGCTGCCGTCGGCAACATTTTTTTGATCATATTCAGTGTAATCGACACTATAATCCGACAGAACAACATAAATAAGGTGGTTTTAGAAAAAAACCCGAGCTTCTAACTCCACCTGGAGCGTGTTATTTGTTTTGCAAAAATCCAGCGCTCCCGCTTCATCAGGTCCAATCAGCGCAGGGGGGTGTGAGATCTGACTGTCAATCACAGGTCGTGCACACGCCACAGATCCCCCCTCACTCGCGCACGTTAATATCACATGCACACGCCACGCCTGAAGTTCGCCTGGAGATTGTGTGGTGTTTGCAAAAGACTCAATAATCACACCGTGTAGCTCTGTTTATGTTGCCTTTTATCAACCGACGTAAAACTTACATTTTCCGACCTTTGCCGTAAATCAATGCTATAAACTTTAAAGGCACAGTAACCCGTCACTCGCAGTGCATACAAACATAGTCCAACAGGACCCAATGCTGAACGTTTTCAGACATAACATTTTCCCCCCACCCCCCTGGAAACTGAAACATAACATTTAGCCCACATTCCCCAGTGTCACTATCACCCTGTCACATAGTCCCCATGCCAGACAGGTGGAACCCTCATTCTCTGAGGGCGTGCTGGCCGTGAAATGACGTCAGGCGGTGCTGGTGGATTACCTCCCAGCCGGTTAGCTCTTGGCCTAGGCTGCCAACCCAGAGCTGCTGCTGGGGACAGAGGTGATGCAAGTGCTGAGGGAGCTGCGACTCTGTGCAGGCGGTTTGAGTGCCAACGAGTCCCATTCTCCAGTCTGTAAGTGGCCGGCCCCAACTGCTTAGTCACCCGCAGAGGCTCTGACCAGTATGACTGCAACTTATTTTGGCGGTGGAGGTGTTTGATCCTGACCCAAACCCCTGGAGAAATTGAAGGGGTCTGCACTCTGTGCGTGGCATCAAACCTCTCTTTCATCCGAGCCTGCGAACCTTTTACCTGAGCTCTGGCTTTCTGGAGCCCTGGGCTCCCACGTGCAGAAGCTGGCTCAGCCCTCAAACAGTCCAGTGGTTGCTTTAGTTCGCGCCCAATCATGAGCAATGCAGGTGACACTCCCGTGGTGGAATGCTTGGATGCCCGGATGGTCAGGAGAGTTTGGTTGAGTGCGTCGCTGAAGATTTTCCCTTCCTCCAGACAGGCTCGGATCCCATTTTTGAGAGTTTTATTCAGTCTTTCCACCCCCCCATTACTCTCTGGGTGATACACTGCCGTCCTGATGTGCTTGATGGACCGTACCGTGAGAAACTCTGTGAACTCTCCAGACACAAATTGGGGCCCGTTATCCGTTGTGACGACACTGGGGAGGCCCCAGCGCCCAAACAAGTTGTCCAGGCGGTCGATGATGGAGTGTGCAGTGATGGAGCTCAGCTGAAAAACCTCTGGCCACTTTGAATGAAGGTCATGCACAACCAGGAGGTAGCGAGCGTGAGCCGGTGCCCCATGAAGTTCTCCACAGAGGTCGACCTGAATATGTTCCCAGGGTGAAGACGGCCAAGAGGTCGGGATGAGAGGGGCTGTGGCAGGCTGACCAGTTTTCCCACTCAGGAGGCAGCAAGCGCAGTTACGTACCAGCTCCTCCACATCAGAGTCTATGTGTGGCCACCACACTGTGTCACGGCAGCGCTGCTTCACTTTGACCACCCCCAGGTGCCCCTCATGCGCCATGTGTAGCACTCTGGACCTGAGAATCTCCGGAACGACCGCACGGTGGCCACGGGCCAGGCACACCGCCCCCCAGCAGGAGAGCTCGTTGCGGAAGCGGTAATAGGGGAGTAGCTTGTCATCCACTTTGGCAGGCCAGCCATCCTGGACGTAGGTACGGAGAGTTGTGAGGGCCTCGTCAGCAGCTGAGGCCTGCTGCAGCTCCGCCAGAGTGACTACTGAACTGAGAGGCCCGTGCAGGATGTGGACCCAGTCTTCGTCGCTCTCTGTGTCTGATGTCACCCCGCCTGTCTCCTTCGTCACCGACACAGCTCTAGACAGGAGGTCGGCCACCGTGTTGGCCCGCCCAGGCATAAACTCCAGACTGAAATTATACTGGTTCAGCCTGTCAGCCCACCTCAGTAGTCTCATGGGCCTGTGCCCCGAGCCTTGAGTCGCCAGCAGTGCCGTCAGCGCTTGGTGGTCTGTGCGGATGGTAAAAGGCCTCCCATATAGATAAACATGCCAGCGTTCGCACGCCCACAGACAGGCCAGGGCCTCCCTCTCCCCCACCGAATACTTCTGCTCAGCTGTAGTAAGTGCCCGAGAGGCGAAAGCCACTGGGCGTTCCACCCCCTCTTGAGTCTGGGAGAGCACAGCACCTAGCGCCACCCCGGAGGCGTCGCAGGTGACCATGGTGGGCGCGGTCAAGCTGAAATGGGTCAGTGTGGGTGGGGACGTGAGCTGCCGTTTGATGATGCGCACAGCTTCGTGGCAGGCCGGAGTCCAGTCCCATGTGACATCCTTCCTGAGTAGCCGGCGCAGGGGGGCCGTTGAGTCAGAGTAGTGTGGCATGAATCTGAGGTAGTAGGCGGCCATCCCCAGGAAGGAAGACAGCTGGGATGGCGACTGCGGGTCTGGTAGGGACAGAATGGCCTCAGTGTGTGACATAATCGGGGCGATGCCCTCCTTCGAGAGCCTGAAGCCCAGGAACTCGACCTCCTCAACCCCGAACATGCATTTCTCAGAGTTCAGTGTGACCCCATGCTGTTCGAAACGCTGAAAGACCTGCTCCAGGCGATCATCATGCAGTGCGGTGGAGGGCGCATGCACCACCACGTCATCTAGGTAGATGGAGACACCCTGGATACCAGCCAATATGAGTGACATTATTTTCTGAAAACAGCTCGGGGCTGAGGACAGTCCAAATGCCATGCGCTTAAATCTGAAAACCCCCATGTGCGAGACAAACGCTGTAAGGTCCATGCTGGCCGATGCTAGAGGGACCTGCAGGTAGCCGTTACGTAAGTCCATCTTACTGAACACAATGGAGCCATGGAAATGGCTAGTGAGCTCCTCAGCTGTAGGTAGGGGGTACTTATCAGGGATGATGGCTTTATTTACGTCTGTGAGGTCGACACAGAGTCGCAGTCCGCCCCCTCTTCTCTTGGCTATCACCAGGTTAGACACCCACGGTGAGGCATCGACGGGCTCTATGACGTCTGCCTCCACCAGGCGATGCAGCTCGGCCTCCACCGCGTCACGGAGAGCCAGGGGTATGCGCCGTAGGGGCTGGATGACAGGGCGGACTGCCAGGTCAACAGTAGGCTGGTGTACAAATCCAGTCATGCGGCCCAGCCCGTTGAACAGTTGTGGGTAGCGGTCAGGCCAGGAGGCGGCGACCTGCAGGACATGCAGGCCCCTAGCATCACTCACAGTAAAGCCCAGGGCAAGGAACAAGTCTAGGCCCATAATGTTAGCTCCCTTCCGGGTGATACAGAATTTGGTGGCAGGCGCACATTGTTGATCATATCTGACGGGGAGGCAGGCCACACCTAGAGTGGAGATGGGAAAATGGCCGTAGCCTAACAGGGGTTTAGCCGCTGCTTCCAGAGGCACTTGACTGAAGAAGCGGTCATATGTGCATTTGTTCAGGATTGACACTTTAGCCCCTGTGTCCACGAGGAGCGGAATGAGAGCTGTGCCCACACGGCAAGTGCAGAGCTTGAATGAAGGCTGTGAGGTCTGTACAGTGTTTATGGGCACAGCAGCAGTATCATGGCAAGCAGGAGAGGAGCGACAGCAGCGTGCAAAATGGTTCAACTTGTTGCAGTTACGACAACGTTTTCCCTGGGCAGGGCATGACTGATCTCTGGTTGCATGTTTAGAGGAGCCACAGTTGCTACAGCTCTTGTGCCCACTCTCCCTGGGCCCCCTGTCCACTCGCTGTACGTCCAAACTGTCACTCACCCTGTCAGCCGCCACTGCAGTCTCTGTGTGCTGAACTAACGGTGGTGATGACGTCACAGGTTCGTGCACAGCGCGGCCGAACTTGCGCGCCTCCATTAGGGCCGTTTCCAACTGCTTCCCAATTACTAAAGCGTCCGCTAGTGTCGTGGAGTCTGGCTCTAGTAAAAGTCTCTCCCTCAGTTGGTTACATGACGTTTTCTCTATTAACTGGTCAACTATAAGTCCATCCTCCAAAGCCCCAAACTCACAAAGTCTAGCCAGCTCACGTAATGCTGATACATAGTGGGAAACGGTCTCACCCGGCTTTTGGGTCCTCTGACGAAACTCAAAACGGTGCATCCGCCGGCTTCTTCCGGAGCTGAAGTGAGCCTTCAAGGAGGCCGTGGCTGTGACGTACTTATCATCCGATAAGGTGAGCGTGGCGAAGATTCGCTGTCCCTCCTGCCCGAGACAATGGCGCAGAAGCGCGCACTTCCTCGCCTCCGCTAGATCCGAGTGTCCCAAAGCCAGCAAATAGTCCTCAAACGACGTCAGCCAGCGATCCCAGGGAACCGCTGGATCACCGGGAACAGGCAGGAAAGGTGGCGGTGGTGGTAAGACAAGTTCAGACATCCTCGTTCGCCAAATGTGGTGTTTGCAAAAGACTCAATAATCACACCGTGTAGCTCTGTTTATGTTGCCTTTTATCAACCGACGTAAAACTTACATTTTCCGACCTTTGCCGTAAATCAATGCTATAAACTTTAAAGGCACAGTAACCCGTCACTCGCAGTGCATACAAACATAGTCCAACAGGACCCAATGCTGAACGTTTTCAGACATAACAGATTGCATGAAGCGTGATGGCGGAGAGAAATTCTACTAACAAGCTTCCAATTCCTCGGTTATTGCTATCTATGGATAGATTAGCCAGGGCAGCCTACCTCCGAGTCCATGGTGTTGATAGATGCTGAAGAGACGGACGCGTTCACAGAAAATCAGGTACACACGCACAGTGACGCACTGACGAGCACGACCTCGATGGGAGGGTGCTCGCTGGTAGTGGGGAGGGGCATGAGAGTTGTAAACATTCAAAATTTTGGCTAATCGACCCAATCTGCCAGACTTGCCGACGGCAGCTTTAAACAATGGACTAATGATAGCATCGATAGATTAAAGGGATGCTTTGAAATAACTGATTGGAATATGCTCATAGCTCCATCAAGTGATATTAATGAGCAAGGGGACATAGTGACATCATACATTTCCTTTTGTGTGGATAACATCATTCCCACCAAGACGGTTACTATCTTTCCCAATAATAAGCCCTGGGTAACCAAAGAACTCAAGGAAATTTTAAATAAGAAAAAGAGAGTTTTTTACACTGGCTCTGAGTATGAAAAAAAGGCACTGGCGGAGCTAGGGGGTGGCCAGGGGTGGCCGTGGCCACCCTTGGTCTAAGCTTGGCCACCCCTTTGGCCACCCCTCTCACAACTGCTGTTTCTTCCTCTTTTTTTTATTGACAAAAAATTCGTTTTTTAAAACGCTGAACCGTCTCTTTAAGACTACAAAAAACGTGAGACTTTTCAGACGCACACTTTAACATCATGTGCAATGTGCAAGTGCCGAATGAGCTTCAGCAGAACATCAGACAGTGAAATGCACATAGTAAATATAGAGTCAATCTTTCTCAACTGGTGGGTTGCAAGACCGTTTTGAGTAAGTTGAATAGTGTGCAGTCAACAACAAACCTAATTCTCTTTTTTTCTGATGCTACTTTTATTTTAGAAGATGTGTGTGAAAGCTTGTGACACTTCTGTCAGATGCTGAGAAAAGGGCGTTGTCCTTATTCAGTTGGCTATCTTCGGTGAGATGAGATGTTGTCAGGCCAAATGTCAGTAAAACTAACTAACTTTTCTGTCATACGGTTGACAGCCGTTGTACTGTGCTTGCGGTACGCACATCACGCGCAAATGTGGCGTGCTGTAGCCGTAGTCGTCGTCAATTAACTCATGTAAGAATCAAAAAGGCGATTAAAGCTGTCAAAACTGCATGCATGTATTTGTTATATATGCGTCACATGTGTCTGGATTAAAATATTCTGCTATGTGAGATCACAATATAAGCACAAACTGATATGTAATGTTTTAATGTCCAAATAAATGTGAGCACTGTGCATTTGTACTAGACGATAGGCATTCATTTTGCGTTAATTTGTAAAGGACAAACAAAAATGGATCATTTTTAAATCCATAAAATAACTAATTTTACATTCTGGCAACATTACATTATGAAAAACATAACATTTTACATTATGTGCTGTTGACTTCCGCCTTGTTCACATTCTTGCACATGGGGATTCAAAAGAGAACTTTTGTTTTCCTTTTTAATTTAGGTATGATAGAACTGTTGCAATTATTTATTTTGACAACTAATATAGAAAGTTAAACTTTTTTTTTTGACAAACTCAGAATTGGTTGAAGAGTTTTGATTGATTATATAAAACGCATTGAAAGTTGAATAATCTTTGGACTACAGTATTTGCATGTTATCTCATCCATGAAGATGCAACAATGTAGAACAAGCTATTGGATATTTTGAGAACCAGAACCAAGCTAACTGAGCAAGTTGAACTTTAGCTATAGTGTGTGCCCTCTTATTACTATTTAATTAATTTTAATATGAGGTGGTGGCTAATAATAAAAAAATATCAAATTCACTCAGTATTCCATGATTCCTAATTCACTACTATCTCAATTACAATTAAGTACAAATGAACTTTTATTCAGTTGTGTAGGCACTAAAACAGTCCAATACAATTTCAAATTATTTTTTTATGATAAAATAATTAAGATTTCTGTGCCACCCCAGACTGGTTGCTGGCCCTTGCCTGGCCACCCCTATGAAAAAATCCTGGCTCCGCCACTGAAAGGAAGTTAACAAAGAGGTTAAACGTGCTATTAAATCTGCTAAACTGAGATATAAGATCAAGATTGAGCAAACATTTACTCAGGGGAACCTCCATACAGCCTGGCAGGGTCTTAAGAATATGGCGGCAGTTAATATTGCTCCCACTGCCCGTAAGCACATTCAGGTTGCAGGTAGTAGTTCAAAATCTCTTGCCAATGATCTCAATTATTTTTACACCAGATTCGAGACTGATAATAGCACTCAAGTGGAAACAATAATTTCTACTTTAAAACCGGGTGATTCTGCCTTCACTATAAGTACAGAGGAGGTGGTGCAAGCTTTTAAAAAGACCAAAGTTAAATCTGCACCTGGGCCGGATAATATCTGTGGCCGAACCTTGGTTTTCAGACCTTGTTTCAGAACTCCATTGCCACTGGTGTAGTTCCTCATCTATGGAAACATTCCACAGTTATTCCAATACCTAAAAAGAGTTCCATAAAAGCCCTAAATGATCTGAGGCCTGTTGCACTCACCTCTCTTGTGATTAAGGCAATGGAGAGGATTATTAAAAACTGTATTACTAAAGTAACCGACTCACAGTTGGATCCACTTCAGTTTGCCTATCGCACGGGTAGAGGGGTCGATGATGCAAAGGTGTTTATCACAGACCTTGTTCATAAGCATCTTGAGTCTCCTAATACCACAGCCAGATTTTTGTTTGCTGATTTTTCTTCGGCATTCAATACCTTACAGCCACATATTCTTGCTGAGAAACTTATCAGTCGTTTTCATCTGGAGGACCAATTGATTTTTTTACCAATAGGTCTCAGAGAGTGCTGGTCAATAACATCTTTTTTGACCTCCTATTTACTTCAACTGGCTCTCCCCAGGGTTGTGTCCTTTCTCCTCTGCTCTTCATTTTGTATACTGATGATTGCAGATCCAACCTATCTGATTGTCATCTAATTAAGTTTGCTGATGACACGGTTTTACTGTCTTTGCTCTCAGGCCCTTCACAGCATCATGGCCCAACACTTCAGAAATTGGTTGAGTGGTGTGACATCTCCTGTTTGGAACTTAACGTGAATAAGACTAAAGAGATGGTAGTAACCTTTTCTAATAAGCAGAGGCAGATGGCTATGGCAGTCCCTACTGTTATTCATGGAAAACCGATTGAGATTGTCAAAGAGTACAAGTACCTGGGAAAAATTTTTGACAGTCTGTTTAAATTCGCTTCTAATACAGAGGAGATACTGAGGAAATTCCAGCAGCGGCAGTACCTTTTAAGGAAGCTCAATTCCTTTGGAGTTAGTAAGAACATTCTTATCATGTTCTACTGCTCCTACATTGAAAGTGTCACTACATTTTCCATTGTCTGCTGGTTTTATTCTATTAGCCTCCAAAATAGAAATAGTCTGGAGCGCACGGTTAAAGTCTGCTCAAAAATAATTGGACTCCCTATTAGGGCTCTTTCTACTATAAGTGATCAGCAAACATTGAGATTGGCTGGAAGGATTTTACAAGACACTTCACATGTCATGTTCTCTGTTTTTGAGTGGCTTCCTTCAGGGCGACGGCTTCGTTGTCCATGTTGTAGGACTCAAAGGAGGAAGGCAACCTTTGTTCCAAAATCAGTGCAGCTTTTAAATTCTCAACCATCTCTGGCCCCCTGGGTTACCAAGTCGTGATCTTAGTGAATTATTATTATTATTATTTTGTACTCTGTATATATATAATTACGTATTTATTTATTCTTATACAGTGGGTACGGAAAGTATTCAGACCCCCTTAAATTGTTCACTCTTTGTTATATTGCAGCCATTTGCTAAAATAATTTTTTAAAACCGGGTGATTCTTTTTTTTTCCTCATTATTGTACACACAGCACCCCATATTGACAGAAAAACACAGAATTGTTGACATTTTTGCACATTTATTAAAAAAGAAAAACTGAAATATCACATGGTCCTGAGTATTCAGACCCTTTGCTGTGACACTCATATATTTTACTCAGGTGCTGTCCATTTCTTCTGATCATCCTTGAGATGGTTCTACACCTTCATTTGAGTCCAGCTGTGTTTGATTATACTGATTGGACTTGATTAGGAAAGCCACACACCTGTCTATATAAGACCTTACAGCTCACAGTGCATGTCAGAGCAAATGAGAATCATGAGGTCAAAGGAACTGCCTGAAGAGCTCAGAGACAGAATTGTGGCAAGGCACAGATCTGGCCAAGGTTACAAAAAAACTTCTGCTGCACTTAAGGTTCCCAAGAGCACAGTGGCCTCCATAATCCTTAAATGGAAGACGTTTGGGACAACCAGAACCCTTCCTAGAGCTGGCCGTCCGGCCAAACTGAGCTATCGGGGGAGAAGAGCCTTGGTGAGAGAGGTAAAGAAGAACCCAAAGATAATAATAATAAGTTTTAATAATAAGTTTTATTTATATAGCGCCTTTCCAGGGCTCAAGGACGCTTTACAATAAACAAACAACAATAAAGGCAATTAACAAAGACAGCACACAAAACAACAGTAGGTAGGTGAGAATGGTGAGAATGTAAGTACAGTAAATTAAAAATGGTTAGAAGGGGCGGCAACCAGCAGAATACAAACAGATATAACTTTTGAAAAAAAAAAACCCTACCGATTATGACATTCAGAAAATAGGTGAGTTTTGAGCATGGATTTGAAGGTTACAGAGATAGGGGGGAGCCAAGCCGTGCAGAGACTTAAAAGTGAGAAGGAGGATCTTGAATTTGATACGGTAAGCCACAGGAAGCCAGTGAAGGTCATGCAGAATTGGGGTAATATGTGCAGAGCGCTTGGTGTGGGTGAGTATTCTGGCAGCAGAGTTTTGAATGTATTGTAATTTGGAAATGGAGCTAGCAGAAAGGCCAATGAAAAGTGCATTGCAGTAATCAAGACGTGATGTGACAAATGCATGGATGACAGTTTCAGCGTCTGGGATACTGATAAAGGGACGGAGCTGAGCGATACGACGTAGATGAAAGAATGCTGATTTAGTGATAGAATTAATGTGAGAGTGGAAAGATAGAGAGGAGTCAAAAATTACACCAAGATTTTTAACAGTACTAGATGGTTTGATATGAGAGCCAGCGATCTCACAGCTGAAGTTGGTAGGAATTTTATTAGTGAGTGACGGAGGTCCGGTGAAAATAATCTCAGTTTTGTCCATGTTAAGTTTTAGAAAATTTGAATGAAGCCAATCTTTTATTTCATGTACACAAGCAGAGATTTTTTCAGTTGTGATAGATAAAATCGAAGTACAGGTAGTATATATAATTGAATGTCGTCAGCGTAGAAACGATAATTAAAACCATGACGGCGGAGGATCTGACCAAGAGGTATTATATAGATTATAAATAATAATGGCCCAAGAACGGATCCCTGAGGGACACCTTGCTTCAGGGGGACAGTAGGTGAGCGAAAATCCTGAAGTGAAATGTAGAACAGTCTGTCGGAGAGATAGGAAGAAAACCATGAAAGAGCGGCACCAGAAATACCCACATCCGAAAGGCGAGAAATGAGTAGTTGATGGGAGACCGTATCGAAGGCAGAGCTGAGGTCGAGCAGCAGGAGCATAGACAGAGAACCAGAGTCACCAGAGAGAAGCAGATCATTCAGTACCTTAACTAGTGCAGTTTCAGTACTATGTAAAGGCCGAAAACCAGATTGAAAAGGATCAAAAAGATTATTTTCGACTAGAAAAGCCTGAAGCTGGGAGGCAACAGTACTTTCTAGTAATTTAGCGATGAAGGGTAGATTTGAAATAGGACGATAATTAGATAAAACTGAGGGATCAAGGTTTGGTTTCTTGAGAACAGGGGTAACAGCAGCAGTTTTGAGTGACAGAGGGAATGAAGCAGAGGTAAGAGATGCATTGATGAAGTGAGAGATAGGTGCAGAAATAACTGAATGGCAAAGTTTCAGAAGAGTAGTAGGAGCAGGGTCAAGATGACAAGATGAAGAGTTGGATTTCAAGATCAACTTAGAGACAGAAGAAGGAGTAGTCAGAGAAAAAAGAGGCAGGGATTGACCAGGTTGATTCGGCAGATATCTAATATTAGTAGCATCATTAGAGAGGCACTGGTTTACGGCATCTGTCTTTTCTAGCAAGTAAGTCAAAATGAAGTGCAAAGTTCATCAGAAGCTAGAGCGACATGAGATGGAGGTTTGGTAAGTTTATTTATTGTGTTAAATAATGCTTTTGGCCTGTTGCTTGATTTATTAATTGTAGCAGATACAAAACTGGAACGAGCCAGGTTCAGGGCCGATTTGTACTTTTTGACATGTTCAGTAAAAGCCAAATGGTGAACAGTCAGGCCAGTTTTCCTATAGTAACGCTCAAGCCGTCTACCAGTGGCCTTTAAGATGCGGAGCTCAGGAGTGTACCAAGGAGACGAATTCTAGTCTTAACAGGAGCATGCTTATCTAAGATATCTGAGATTATGGAGTGATAGTTAGATAATATCCGGGAAGGAGAAGAGATATCAACGACATCAGAGAGATTAGAAGAGGAAATGGAGGTACAAAATAATGCAGTATCAACAGCTTTGAGATTGCGGTAAGATATAACAGCTGATGAACATTTCTTACGCATAGGCAGGCTGAAACTAAAATCAAGAAATTTATGATCAGAAATACCAGTGTCGGTAGAAGTGATGGAAGAGATATTGGCCCTCGATGTACAAATCAAATCAAGGGTATGACCACGCGTATGAGTAGGAAAATTAACATGTTGAGTCAGATTAAAACATTCAAAGATAGAAAGTAACTGGTTGGTGTTAGAGCAAACAGCATCAACATGAGTATTAAAGTCACCAAGCAGTACAATGGGAAATGACAATGAGCAAGCAAGGGTCAACAGTTCACTGAGTTCAGAAAAGAAGTTGGACAGGACCTTAGGAGGTCGATAGAGCAAAATAATTATGAGAGAGTCAGCCTTCAAAACCATGTACTCAAATGTATTGGTGTCATGAAAGTCAAGTTGCTTGATTCGGAGGTTATCACGATAGATGATGGCGAGACCACCTCCTTTACCACGGAGTCGCGGTCTAGACAGATACTTATATCCATCAGGTGTAAGTAGATTTAACTGTAGAAAATCTCCAGGAACTTGCCAAGTTTCAGTGAGAAGAAAAATGTAAAGTTTATTGTCAGTGATCATTTCATTGAGATAAGGGGCTTTGTCCGAAATTGATCGACAGTTCAGAAGTGCAAAGTGATGATGATGCAAGAGATTCAAATCAGATGTATGTTGCTGATCGCTATCAGTGAGATAGATCAGAGAGCGCTGAATGGTGGGACCGGTAGGCAGTTGTCTAGGCATGGACGATAGTCTATTGTTGGTCCAGATGCATGAAGGAGCATCAGGCTTTGAACAAAAGGAACTCATGAGTGTGCGCCGCGAACGGTGTATGTATCTTGGGCGACGGAGAATCCCTAGTCTCTGACAGTATTCATACGTCACCGGATCGAGACGCGGGCGGTAGTTAAAGGCCCTCAGTTGAGATGGAGAATATTCAATATCCATCACAGATGTAAGACAAAAAATGAGGCAGAGGAAAAGAGAAAAAAATTTTTTTGCACAAGGCATGCTGATACTGAGAAAGTGAGAGCCCAATCACAAGCAAAACCACGTTAGCCAAACCCTGAACGTCACTTCACCAAAACAGCTGACTAAATAGGAGGCAATGCACCCAGATAGTAAGCAGTAAACAAACAGCGCAACCGACAGAGAGAGCGGTAACTCACCCATCCGAGGAGCCGAGTGTGGTAGAGATGTTACAGGGAAGAGAGCTCGCAGCAGCACGATGGCAAACTTATCAACAGTTCAGTTCTGAGTTCAAACAGTGAAAAAATGAAGTAATCCAACTATGCGCGAAACAGCCGCACAGAGTTCTCAACTTCTTGCAGACAGCAGAGGTAGTCAGTGCAGTGACAACAGTCCAGGTCAGGGAGCGATAGTGAGAAACGGAGTAGTCAATACAGAGATCCGATGAAAATGAAATAAATATCCGAAATAAATATCCAAATCCAGACAAACCGTACAAACAATACAGACAATACAGACAATACAGGATACGAAGCGGCAGCACAAACGCGCACAGCGTACTCGACCCGGAAGATCACTGTGGCTGAGCTCCAGAGATGCAGTCGGGAGATGGGAGAAAGTTGTAGTAAGTCAACCATCACTGCAGCCATCCACCAGTCGAGGCTTTATGGCAGAGTGGCCCGACGGAAGCCTCTCCTCAGTGCAAGACACATGAAAGCCCGCATGGAGTTTGCTAAAAAACACCTGAAGGACTCCAAGATGGTGATAAATAAGATTCTCTGGTCTGATGAGACCAAGATAGAACTTTTTGGCCTTAATTCTAAGCGGTATGTGTGGAGAAAACCAGGCACTGCTCATCACCTGTCCAATACAGTCTCAACAGTGAAGCATGGTGGTGGCAGCATCATGCTGTGGGGGTGTTTTTCAGCTGCAGGGACAGGACGACTGGTTGCAATCGAGGGAAAGATAAATGCGGCCAAGTACAGGGATATCCTGGACAAAAACCTTCTCCAGAGTGCTCTGGACCTCAGACTGGGCCGAAGGTTCACCTTCCAACAAGACAATGACCCTAAGCACACAGCTAAAATAACAAAGGAGTGGCTTCACAACAACTCCGTGACTGTTCTTGAATGGCCCAGCCAGAGCCCTGACTTAAACCCAATTGAGCATCTCTGGAGAGACCTGAAAATGGCTGTCCACCAGCGTTTACCATCCAACCTGACAGAACTGGAGAGGATCTGCAAGGAGGAATGGCAGAGGATACCCAAATCCAGGTGTGAAAAACTTGTTGCATATTTCCCAAAAAGACTCATGGCTGTATTAGATCAAAAGGGTGCTTCTACTAAATACTGAGCAAAGGGTCTGAATACTTAGGACCATGTGATATTTCAGTTTTTCTTTTTTAATAAATGTGCAAAAATGTCAACAATTCTGTGTTTTTCTGTCAATATGGGGTGCTGTGTGTACAATAATGAGGGGAAAAAAAAGAACTTAAATGATTTTAGCAAATGGCTGCAATATAACAAAGAGTGAAAAATTTAAGGGGGTCTGAATACTTTCCGGACCCACTGTATATGGTATGGACTAGTTGTGTTTTTAGGTATCCACTTGAAGTGGATTTTTATTAATATGTACTCTGTGCACACTGTTATTATTTATTTAATGTATGATGTTTTTATGTATATCGTTTACGTGACTCTACATGGCCTCAATAATTGCCCCTTGGGGACAAATAAAGTGTTATGAAATGAAATGAAATTAGGAAACTTTAAAATAGCATAATAGGGGTACTTTAACAAAGATGAACCTGTAATTAATTTGTACAGTTAACACTACAGTGTTATTTTACATTTAATTATTACATATCAATACTACTGTTGGACCTTACTTTATTTGTAACTTTGTTATATTGTATATATCTTGTAATTAGTTTATTTGCTTTTTTTTTTTTTTGAAATCCGATCCGTGACTCAAAAACCATAATATGATCCAAACCGTGAGTTTTGTTATTCATTGCACCACTAGAAAAGAGACAACGCTGACATGCACCAACATAAATTAGAAAGCTTTTACACTACTCAGTCATGACCAACCATACAAGAATTTATCGTGTTTTATTGTAGTTATAAAATAGTTAGGCTGCTATTTTTCATAGAAAGTATGTAGAAATACAGAGATAGAGTTGAGATACAGATACAAATAGAGATACAGTAGTACATTGTCCTATACCTGTAATTATAGTTTTAACAAACGCCACAAGTACAAAGAAGAATCAAGAGCTTTATAGAATCTGGACTGTCATGAATTATGGACCAAGCTAGTTTTCTCTGTGTAAAATGTTTTCTGTTCTGATGATTGATATTAGGAAAAACCTGGCTTTCTGATTTCCAAAAAGATTACATAAATCATTAAGGGCATGACGACAATTAAAAGTGGGAATTACATTTTTTCATTAGAAGAAAATGTTAAGTGAAGTTACCGTACACTTCCCATGGCACTTTGAAGTAGAAGATTCTGTCAAATATAAGTTCTTCATACAAGGAATGACATGCAAACAAGGAATTATGTTCATTAGGGATGGGGCCGATCCGATCCAGTATCGGTATCGGGACCGATACCAGCGTAATTCACGTATCGGATTTTCCCGATCCAACCTGCGGAGATATCCGATATCCTTGAGTCATGTCTGCGCTTTAACGTTGTCTGCTGAAATGACTCCAAAAGTGATTCCCGCCGGCTAGTCTGCTAGCTGGCTGCAAACTGCGGAATGGATTTCCTGAACGGAGGCGCGGCTCAATGAGACAGAGTTATGAGACACGCCACCGCTCAGGAAATCCATTCCGCAGTTTGCGGCCGCTGTGTGGAAATTCTTCACACTGGAAACACCGCAGAGCAAGACAGCAAAATGCAATGTTTGCAAAGCCGTAATTCAGAGCTCGTTGAAGCTCCCTCGCGTCGTACAACACAACGAATGCAATCAAACATTTAAAAAAGCACCACGTTACTGTGCGTTCACACCAAACGCGAATAGCGCGTCAAATTCGCGTCTGCCGCGTCTAGTTGGACGCTTGAATATTTTGAATCCATTCGCGCGCCCAGAGCGAAATTGACGCTCGTAAAAAGCAAAAGTTTGAAGCGAAATTGACGCGCGTCTGAGGCGAAATCCGCTTGTCTGTTTGCACATGGCTGATGTTGATCGAGCATTCATCGAGAGAGTTACAGCATCGGAGCGAGGATCACCCTTTAGATAGTGTGTGTGTGTGTAAGATGTTTACACTTGCACTTTTCTTATATTTCAAGACTCAAGTATTTGACATTTTGGGAATGTAATAAATATTGACATGACCTACAGTTGCATATTTGTTTTCAGAATGGGATTTTTCCTGTTAACAGGATTTAATGTTTTTCTGACTTCCTTTTCTGACCTTATACTTACCATACATGCATAAATATGTAGGCCTACATATCATACTTGCCTGTTGAGAGGAGTTTATTTCAGCATCATATAAAATAAACAATAATGATAATAATAATATTAAAGCAAACACAGCTCTGGTATCGGAATAGTATCGGTATCGGCCGATATCCAAATTCAGGTATCGGGATCGGATCGGAAGTGAAAAAATGTGGATCGGTGCATCCCTAATGTTCATTATTGATTAATTAATAAGTAAGCTACCACAACAAAAAAAAAAGAACATGCAAACGCTTCACACTGCAGCCTCACTGTTTCTTCAAACTGAATCTACAGTCTTGCATCTGTGTCTGTAGTCAGCATTACGAGATGCTCACTTGGTTAACTTCTACTGTTCCATCGTAACTCTAATACTGTAAACCAGGGGTGCCCAATCCTGCTCCTGCC
Source organism: Leuciscus leuciscus (assembly GCF_965113295.1). Classification (NCBI taxonomy): domain Eukaryota; kingdom Metazoa; phylum Chordata; class Actinopteri; order Cypriniformes; family Leuciscidae; genus Leuciscus; species Leuciscus leuciscus. The sequence continues at coordinate 4,524,851 of NC_138728.1, forward strand.
GATCGACTGTCCTGCACAGTTCATCTCCAACCCTAATCAAACACACCTGCTTTTAATTTTCAAGTGATCCTGAAGACCTTAATTGGTTGTTTCAGGTGTGTTTGATTAGGGTTGGAGATGAACTGTGCAGGACAGTCGATCGGCAGGAGCAGGATTGGGCACCCCTGTTGTAAACGTTTCACTTCTTTTTTTACAAACTGAGACGTGTTAGAATTGCTACAGTCAGGAGCTCAACTGGCCCAACTGCCTGACAGTATTCTCATATTAATCACTAAATTCTTATTGTTAAATCATGTGAAGAGCATTTTTATGTGAGCATGTCAGAAACTAATTATTTTGAGAGCATAAAATAGGAATTAAGCAAAACTAATAAATTACCATATCTATTATAACACTTTCATTACAAAAAATTCTCCATCAAACATTTTCACCATATAAATACACTATATTGTGGTGTAAATACTCGAGTCCAGTATATAATGATTGTGGTTCTGAGCTGTACAGACGTATCGTCCGCTGTGTGTCGGGTCGGTGTTGCTGATGGTCAGGTTCTGTCCGCTCTGCACTGGTTTCAGTGGTTCTTCAGTGTCTCTGTACCAGGTGTAGTTGAGCACCGGTGGGTTTGCATCACTGAGTATGTTTACATGCACCCTCATAATGTGATTATAATGGGATAACGGGATTTTGGCAATATTGCGATTAAACTTTACCTCATGTAAATGTAATACTTTGATGAAACTAATGCGATTAAGCTTATAATCGTAGTAACCATATTTGCATTAAACTCAATAAACAGGAATGTAAACACCTTAATCTCAGTGCTCGGTTCTACACGGTGTTGTTCACACAACTTCATGAATGAACTCTGTGATATTTTTCTGAAGTAAATCACTCCAAATCACTAAACTGTCAACACAACTCGCTGCGCAGTCTCTGCTCCATATCTTCATCCAGACGAACGCGACGGCAGTGTAGGCAAACCTGGTGTAGTGCCAAATTCTGTGACTCTAGTAGGCGCTGTAGTGATGGTAGGGTTAAGATTAGGATTGGGATTAGGAGTAGGTTGGATTAGCACAATACAGCGCTACTAGGGTCACAGAATTTGGTGGGTCACAGAATTCGGTGTAACACCGGCAATGCAATATACATCATGGCACAGAATAATATGTAGTGCCTCCTTAAAAATGTATTATGAATTTGATATGAGTAGATTAAAACATTCATACTGTATGCCTATCTGAGTGTGTTATAACCATACTTATTAGTGAATAATCAGAATAATAAAAAATTGCATGTAAACTGTGAGTGAAGAGTTCTGCTCGTATCATGTAAACATCTTACTGTGTTTAAGACCTAGGGCCCTATTTTAACGATCTGAAACTCAAGTATCAAGCTCAAAACGCAAGTAACTTTGTGGGCGGGTCTTGGGCGCTGTTGCTATTATACCGGCGGGATAAATGACTCTTGCGCCCGACGCAAATCTAAAATGGGTTGGTCTGAAGTAGCTTCATTACTCATAGGTGTGGTTTGAGCGTAACGTGAAATAAACCAATCAGAGCGACATCTCACATTCCCTTTAAGAGCAGGCACGCTTGTTCCATGGCGGTTTGCTATTATAACGGCGGATTTGCCAGGCGAGCGCTAGGAGCGGTTCACAGACAAGGAGACCGACATTCTCGTCAGAGCCGTAAAACACAGAGAAGTGACATTGGGGATGGAGAAACACCCAAATTAGCTTTGGTTAAACAGGTGTATAATAATTTGGGTAAATGTGTAAGCTAGATTTATGCCTATTTTTTCACATCTTCGTGGACACAACAATGATTTCCCTCATGTGTTAATATTTTTCCTTGTAATAATGTATGGTTTTCTAAAAATGAGAACTGCTGCGTCTGTGTGTAGATGAGATAAGCAAAGTGTATGCGCGTTGTGCACACGCTACATTGGTTATGGCCAAGCATGTGCCCTTAAAATAGCATATGAATAACATGCACAACGCGCCACTGACTTTAGACTAGGTTTTTCCTGGTCTGTCTCTGTGGCGGAATTGTTTTCTAAACCTGCAAAATAGCACCAGGGAACGTTTGCGCCGGAACACGCCGCCTCTTTGCGCTGAACCGCCCGCGGGAGCGCAAATGCATTTGCTAGTTTACCGACGTGCGTCTGTGGAGGGAAAAGTCCGCTGTGCGCGGGTGCAAAATAGGAATTATACATGCGTCGGTGTACAAAGTCAATTGCGCTGGGTGCAAGATAGAGCCCCTAGTCTGATTATTAGAAATAATCGCATTATTGGTGCACATGTAAGCGTAGTCACTTCTTCAGCTCAGAGTCGCTGAACGGCCCTCCTACAAAACCAGCTGTGTTTACAGACACAGATGTACATGTCCATCTAAAGGAAGAGAAAATCAGTCAAGCAATTACATTATGATTTACAGCACTAATTCTAGACAGTGGCTCCTCATACAAAAGTGTCTTTTCAGTGCTGAAAGTCATATTGTGACTGTGTGAAACAAAGTATACACATAATGCTTTTATGGTGAAATTGCATCTTTTTCCTGTCCATGTTTATTGAATGACCATAAACAATGCACTTTCTTTGCATCCAAATGCAGTCTAGATCGTGTTATGCAGTTACTGTATTACATTCACAGCATTTATATCATGTTGTGTTGGCCATGCTGGTTTTAAAAATGATTTATTACATGAAAATTATAAAAACATTAATATTTTTATTCCATGTTTAACATTTTAAATATAATTTTTATGTTTAATTTATATAGTTTAAGGTTATTTTTTAGCTTTTAAGTCTGAAATCTGAAGTCTAATATAGTAATGACTGAGTAAATTAGAAGAGCCTCTTGATACTCACACTGGACGTCCAGCATCACTGATGCGTTCTGAGCTGTACAGACATATCGTCCGCTGTGTGTACATACAACATAAAAGGGTTTCGCCCTCCTGTGGTGATTTTTGTGAATTACACTGTTGCAAAAAAGTGTTTCACCCTCCGGTATGCTTAATGTGCAACTATGCAATTTTTTTTCCATAAACACTGGATGAAGCTGATAACAATTATATATATATTTTTAAAGAAAAATAAATAATACATTTTGAATAGAAAATGAATACACTGATATATAATAAAATACATTATAAAATAATGTTTTAAAATGTAATGTTTTATCCTTCCAGGAGCTCCTATTTTTAAAGGAGTTTCTGTCTGAAAGTGTGACACCAGAAGAAGCTGGCTGTGTTCTCAATCACAAGTAATGTGCAACATAAACGACTCACTGAGGTCAAGTACGTTTCCCACTGCTGATCTGGTAAGAAAAGAAATGTTTGTTCAAACTCATGCTATTTTACAGAAATGAACTTCTGACTCCTATATTTTCTGTAAGATCTCTGATCAGAGGTCACAAAGGTCATTAGGTAATGCTTTAGAATAAGTTTTCACTTGTTATCATTATTAAACACGAACGAACGATGAACAATGCTTTGTTAATATTAGTTAATGTTAATTTCAACATTTACTAAACACATTTTGCATTACCTAATGTTAACAGATGTTAACAAATCAAGCTTTTAATGCTGTTTATATGTCTGTGGTGTTTTTAATATGCTTTGAGACAAACCATGTACAAATGCATTAGTCGACACTATTGCTGAGTATTTTCTCCTTAAAACTGCAATGAACCAAAGACAGTAAAAAAAACACAGTTTGAATTCGCTGGTGTTTCTGACGTCACAAACTTGTAACCAATCAGGTCAACGAGTGGATCTCTGAGCTGCTGTGAGTGAGTGGGGGTGGGGCTAATTTGCATATTCAAAGAACCGCCTATACTAAATGAGTCAAGGGTGTAGAGTTATATTCAAACTATTTTAAGGCATTTTAAAGAAAGAAAAAAACCTTTTAAATATGTAATTTTGGTGATCAAAGATGAGTTTTAAGGGAGAAAATACAGGGGACTTTAAGTGTTACCGATTATTTCAAGTAATTTGCCATAAAGTAGCTAATTTCTGTCCATCATAATGTTAGTTCATACATATTGTATATATGGATAGTTTGTAAAAGAAGATATTTTGAAGAACATTGGCAACCAAAAACATCATTAAGACCCCATTAACACTGAGGGAAAAAAACACTGGAACATTTTTCAAAATATCTTCTTTTATGTTCAACAGAAGAAAGAAAGTCCTACTGGTTTGGAATGATAGAACTGCAATTTGTTGGTGAAAATTTGCTCGAAAAATCCATTTGTGGTGTTTGAGTTATGCATAAAGATTTGAAGGTTTCGTTTCATTCTAAAGGCTCGTTCACACCAACAATAACTATAAAATCATAACAATATTATTGTCCACAGTCACACCAACAAACAATATCGGTCTGTTTATTATAAGTGCGCTCTGCAGTTTTGTCGTCTACTGCTTTAAATGCTCGAGCTCTTTACAGCAGAATGGATTCTGATTGGCTGTCAATGTTTTTATCGTTCATCAGCTGAAAAAAAAAAATTGTTTCAACAATATAATTTTTTGTGCCGTTCCTACACCTTTAGAATTTTTTTTTAAAAGTTGTTTATCTTTCATATCATTGTGGAAGATATTCTAGCCTCATACTCGTTATAGTTATTGGTCTAAACAGGCCTTTAATGTTCAACAACATCTGCACTGACCAACGGTGAAATTGCATTCTGTCCGAGTTGGTACTATCAGTGTAATGATACAGAGACGGATGCAAAATGCAAGTAAAAACTGTTTATTAGATCTCATTAGTATAAGACAACAGGTCAGAGGACAAACACTCAGGTGAAATATGACGCAGGGACTTCGACGGGCAACCCAGTGATGGTGTGCGGTGATCAGCGTGCTCAGGAATCCAGGGAACAAACAATCCAAACGAAGATGATGCACAACGAAGATAATCCACACGAGGAGGGTGAGAGATGAACACTGGAACAGGACACGACACCGGGGAAGCCACAACGATCTGACAACATGAGACAGTGATCACTGAACATATAAAGGGAAAGGGGATCTGGCACTAATAATCAACCTGAGATTGGATACCACACACACAAACACACAAGAGAGAGACAGTGGATTCATGAACCGTGACAATCAGGTCATGTGACCTACAGCGTCAGCTGCGTCGCTTCACTGCCATTCACAACTCCTCTCCCGGGGCCTAATTGGGATAATAAAGTGTTCATTGAATGCACACTTCAGAAGTAGTAGGTCATCCTGGGTATGTTTAGCCTAATGGTTTTTTTAATACTATGTATTCGGACATGATACTACTTTTACCCATACTGTATAGCAGGGAAGTATTCGATTTTGGACAAAGTGCAACTGTTCCTTTTCTGTCTTTAAACAACCAAGCGACGGGTCATGCTTTCATAAATCGTGTCTTCTGATGACACATTCGGGATCTTCGCCCTACTATCTTGTGGGCTTTGGTCTTCCTTGAGGTCGGTCGCAGATGCTGCGTCTCCTGCAGAATGATGACGGATCTCAGCATATTCCTCGGTCAGCGAGGAGGCGCCCCTGATCTCTCCTGACGCCGGCTCTGCGTTCGTGAAGTTGATGGTGGAATAATGAAGAGATTCTGGTGATCTTGGTGTAACGGCTGACAGCATGTCTTTATTCCCGTAAACACACTCGCCGTCTCCATGGGAATCCGTGGCCTGATGGAGCAGAAACACAGCAGAATCAGATGAATGTCCGTTTGTGATGTCTTTGAAAATGAATAGTGTGAGTGTGTTTAACTCACTATTTGAGACAGTATGAGTCCAGATGCGTCGTCTTGTCTGGTTCTTGAAGGTTCGGGATTCCTTCTTCTGAAAAATGTTTTTAGGCCATCAAAAAATAGATTCAATTTCTGATATAATATGTCAATCAGAATCACAAATCCGTCTTGTGATGAGGCTAGTAAAGTAAAAGTCTCATCAGATCAATGTGATATAACTGTTTATTTGGCTTCAAATTATGTTCTTCTGTATTTTTGTCTTTTTTTTCCAGTACAAATATATGAACATTCTTAAATTAAGACACATTTACTTGAGAAGCAAAATGGGATATAAAAATCTTGTTTTCTGAAAAATCTATCAAAATTAAGATTGTTTAAAACAAGAACAAATATCTGCCAATGGGGTTAAAAAGGTGTATTTCTCTGAACCCATTGGCATTTTTCTGAAAACAAGACTTAATATCTGAAGTCATTTTGCTTCTCAAGTAAAAGTATCTTGATTTAAGAACGTTTAGATATTTGTACTGGAAAACAAGACAAGCATATTTTGAAGTGAAACTTTTGAACATATTTACCAGAATAGCTGAAAAAATCTCTGTAATCATCTATAGTTTAGCCTCAGCTCATTATATATTGGACCAGTTCTGTGATAATCATGTTTTTTGGTCTTTCCACAAATGACATTTGTCTGATGTACCCACCGCTCATTGTAGACTGCTATGATGCACAAGATCATCATGGCCGATGCGCCGACAGCAGCTCCGAGCAGCAAAGACGGGTGATGGAAACCTGGAAAGCAGTGATTTATTGCTCAGAGGTTGGTCTTTTATAGCTCAGGACTCTTAAATGAGATAATTTAAGTGTCTAAAATGTTTCTCAGGAGGGATAAAAATGAATGTGAAGAGCAGCTCAGATCATTTGATCATAGATTCGATTCAAGTTCATACTGAGATCTCGGATATTCGATTACAGACTTTAGTGTCTTGGCAAATATGAGCACATTTCTCTGGAGAAAAGTTTCCATTTGGTCTCCATTTGATCTCATTGCTGTCTAGGAGAAATAATTCCCCTGTGGAAAAGAAGTACACTTCAGCATACTTAAAAAAAAGAAAAAAGTAAGAGAAAAATTTAATATTTAAGTGTGAACTGAAGATAATATTTTCAGACACATAATTGCATGTTATTTATAATTATAGGTTAAATTTATATTAAATTCAATTAGCCAAACATAGAGTTATTTTTTTATTTCTCAATTACTTCTGTTGTCTTTGAAATATGGTGAAAGTGTACAGCACTTTCAGTTTTTTTCTACTGATTAAGTATGTTTATGAGCTGTTTAATTAATAAAATGTAATTAAAATAAAAAATTAATCAATACAAATTAAGGACAACTAAATCCATAAAATCATCCCTAAAAGATTCTATATATGAAGCACCATACAGAAACTTTTCTTCTAAGAGTGAATACTTTTAAGATTTGAAGTACACTACAAGCGCACATTCAATTCAAATTAAGTGCACTTCTTTTTCAGAAGGGTTAAGATATTCTAGAGATCTCATTTGTGATCATTCTTGTTGATCAGATAAAGCTGTTGTTGTGCGTGTCAGAGAAGCGAATCTCACGTGTCTCTGTCCCGGATGTCCGTGTGACGGGATGAAACCGTTGGCTGGCGCTGGCGGTGCCGAGAGTGTTTGCACTGAAACACTGCAGGACGTCCGTGTCTGTGAGAGGCTGATGGATGGTCAGGATGCTCTTCGAGCTTGTGCTTCCTAAAGTTTCATTCCTGATGAACGTGTTTGTAGAGTTGGTGAGAACATTTCCAGATCGACGCCACTCTAGTTTAGGCGAGGGATTCCCATGAGCCTCACAGACACACGTGATTACGCTGCTTTTGTTACAAGAGCTGGAGATTTTGGGCGCAACTGAAAGAGACAATAAGATCTGTAGATCATAAACTGTAGTTTCTGTGTAGGATCTGAGCAAAATAAAACAGCTTGAGGGCCTGTTTCACTTAAGAAAAACTGCTGAACATCTCACTAGGGCTTTTCACACTTGAAATATGTGAAACTCTGGGTCACACTAAAAATCGGGTTAACAGAATTCTTGGTTATCTTGCTTCACGTTTCACATTGGGGTTAACATTTATTCCTGAGTATTTATAAACACATTCCTAAACCATAAATGTTCTTATTTGCATATTTACCATTCAGCCACATTGCACATCCTCATCGACTGAACTATCAAGTTTATACCGAATGGGCTTTTCAGACTATAAAGGTAAGAATGATATGGTCTCTTCTTCACAACAATTGTCACGTTTTCTGTCACCTTTTGACAATTTCCCTTCAAACGCTAAACTACTGTTTATACAACGCCCATGACTGTTCAAAGCATGTGCTTATGAGCCACGCGATTGGCTGTTTGTTGCTAAGCGTCTAGCCGTAACATTCTGACACAGATCATTTGTCAATGCACTGGTTGCACCACAATGTGGGATTAATGACGCCAATAGCAGCGCAATTGTATCACTCGAGCTCCACTGACTTCACTCGCTTTCATACCTGTCACGGCGCTGCTCTGAGTAAGGTCTGTTGGTTGTCACTCCCAAAAGTCACTTTTTATTTACATAAAGTTAAACATATCTCAACTTTGTCGCATCGCTGGACACGCTAGATTCTGGATGAATTGAGACGATTTTTTGTTTTGTTTAAAATTCTCGCATGATTCTGAATGGACAACTAAACAAAACAACATGTAATTTACTAAAGGTTCTGACAAAATGTTAATTGCTGTAGTGTAGTCTATAAAGATTATTATTTTTTTATTTATTTTTTAAGTCGGGTTGAATGAATGATTCAACGACTCGCTCAAAGAATTCACTTGTTTCATTACTGGATGAATCAGCGTTTTTGAACAAATCTCTTGAATGAATGATTTAATGACGAATACATTTTTTTAAAAGTCAATTGTTGCCTGTGTAACAATTTAATTGATACAATCTTTATTTGAAGCATCAAGTTACATTCACAAGGCGATTTACTGTATTTTGATCGCTACTGCAGACATCTGTGTTTATATCCAAACTATAAACATTTATCCCAGTACTTCTATGATAAAATAACAATACTGTGTGGTTGAAAAGCTGTTTCATACTTATACATCACAACTGCTCTCTCCGCCATCGCAGATCTGAATGTTTGCTGTGATCGTACTTGTCAAAGGTTTAATAGACATAGCTGAATCGCTGTCATTTAGGAATAAGATTGCATGGGTGTTTGAATCGAGATCGTGATCTTTTAACAATTAATCGTGCAGCTGTTGGAAACGCCTGCATTCTGTTGCCAATGGTCAGTCGCTTGTGTTGCCGGAAATCAGCAGCTCTCCATTGAAATGAATGGTATAATGTCACATATGCGCATAAGTGTCGTGGTCAGTGTAAACAGCTTTACAAAGTAGTATTCAATTGTAAAAAGTGTCAAAAATGAACATTCTGTCACTTACTGTATACACCAAACCTGTATGACTTTCTTTCATGCATGTAACACAAAAGTAGATATTTTTAAGAACGTTGGGAACAAAACAACATTGGACCCCATTGACTTCCCTTGTATGAAAAAAAAAAAAAGAGAGAGAAAAACACTGAGACAATATCTCTCTCAAAAAAGAAAGTAAGTCATACAGGTTTGGGATGACAAATGATAAATGACAGAATTTTCATTTTTGTGTAAACTATCCCTTACTTCAAACTGCACACTTGTAATACATGTAAGCAATATACTGTACATGCTGCTCTGCTTTGAGTCTTTGCATGTATTACTATGTAAAGTGTGATTCTGGCACTTTTTTTTTACACATCTTTTAACAGAAGTACAATTTTAGAGATGTGCAAATGTTTGTACTGGCATAATGAACTTTTTTTTCCTCCGTGTTCTGTACCGTGAAGTTTTGTATTACTCATCTAATCATATTTTCGCATTACTAACATACATACTTACTCTGAGTAAGGTCTGTTGTCACTCCCAAAAGTCACTTTTCATTTACATAAAGTTAAACATATCTCAACTTTGTCGCATCGCTGGACACGCTAGATTCTGGATGAATTGAGACGATTTTTTGTTTTGTTTAAAATTCTCGCATGATTCTGAATGGACAACTAAACAAAACAACATGTAATTTACTAAAGGTTCTGACAAAATGTTAATTGCTGTGGTGTAGTCTATAAAGATTATTATTTTTTTTTTAAAAATTTAAGTCGGGTTGAATGAATGATTCAACGACTCTTTGAGTCTTTGCATGTATTACTATGTAAAGTGTGATTCTGGCACTTTTTTTTTTACACATCTTTTAACAGAAGTACAATTTTAGAGATGTGCAAATGTTTGTACTGGCATACTGGCATATTTTCGTATTACTAACATACATACTTACTCTGAGTAAGGTCTGTTGAGTAGTGTCTGTAGTGTAGTCTATAAAGATTATTATTTTTTTATTTATTTTTTAGGTCGGGTTGAATGAATGAATGAATGAATGAATGAAGTTAAGGTCTACTCATCTAATCATATTTTCGCATTACTAACATACAGCAATTGACTTGATGTTCAAGGAATTTTAAAGAACTTGAGATGTCGGTTACCAGAAAATATTTTTTTCTCTTACATTAATCACATTGCATTAGTATTATAAAAAAAAGTTGACAGCTTCATGCAATTTCACTTGCTTCAGTGCAGTTTCACAAAGGTTTCATATAAAAAAAAAAAATGTATTTCAAAACTTGAACATGTTGCTCTGTAGGGGAACCAAATCTCCTTTGGTCTTTCCATATACATTTTCTGTATATGAAGAAAACACCTGTAAAGACATTAGCTCAAAGGGGAAATATTAATAATAATCCATAATTACTAATTATGATTAATTATTAATATTTGGGTCAGTTAATTAGATTAACTTTGAGGTAAGCCAATTAATATTACAATCAATTAATCAGTTCCAACGAACTCTTCGATTATTCGTTTATTCTAAGAAAAGTGTATCTTTCATGGTCACGGAAAGATAATTATTCCTTAGCATGTACAGCAATTAGAGCATACTGTAACAAGATCAAAATCGTAAAAGGGACTTTGTATGCAGACAGAGGATCAGAAATCAAATTCATAATTGTGCAAAAGTTTTATTAAATAAATCACAAACATAACTGAACTAAACAAACAAACATACATACATACTTTCATTCATTCATCCATACATGTATAGGTAAAGTGGTGAGTGTTATGGAACCGGAAGCAGGAAATAGAATTCTGGAGCAAGATCTATTTTAGTATGGAAAGAACCATCAACTTATTTCAGAGCATCTCATGAAATTTATACTTGCATGGTCAATTCTTGAAGTGGTTGAAGATTGAATTTGTCGTTGGGTCCTTGAGTGTCAAATGTCACTGTGTGAGTTGCAATCCTTTCTTCTCCGTTGGATGAAGGAGATAGGATGAACTTGTATTGTCGCTGTTCTCATGGCTGGAGTGCAGATAGTGGCCTACACGCTCTGGGCCGGCAGGACACAAAGAGCACATGGTGCGAGTTGCGAGGGACTTCGTCCATGTTGAATGAAGTCACTGAACTCCTGAGGTTGTCCTTGATGCTGGAGTGAGCACATGTCCTGGATGCTTCGAAGCCTCCTGCCCTGGGCCTGTTGAGGCCATGCTGGAACACACGGCATCCTTAAGGCAAGAGTTGTCCGTTTCCTTCTTGGTTGGATTTAAGAAAGGCAGTCTGACTCGGCCTGCAGAGGCCTGCAGGGCCCAGTGGGGGGGAAAGGGAGTCCCCTTCCCCCCACAGGATTCACTTGGAGCTGCAGTTTAGGTCCGAGGACAAGAGCTAAGAGGCCGGATCTTGTGGTCAGTGACTTTTAAAGCGTGAGGATGGCACACCCATTTGGAGCTGTAAGAGCCAATAAGAAGTGTCTTCCTTTGGAGGGAAAATGTCTTTTTATGACCTTTGTTCAAGCATGCTCATTTGCAATGTGTACTTTCATGGGGTGTTTAAGAAAAGAATCTTCAAGATCCTTATAATTCTAATGCGTCACAAAGTTAGCAAAATGTAATGTAAATGAACAAATTGGGAATGCAGATTGGAGTTTGTAGAGACCAAACACGCCACACATCTGATTTTGGTAAACCATAGTATGCAACAAGGTTTAAAAGTCATGAGGTGGGAAGATTGGATACATGTCTACACATTTCTCAAGAGGTTATACATAGGTTTATCTCTCCTTCTCAGCGAGAATTAAGTGAGAGTCCCGTTTTGGTTGTATAATCAAATATATATATCAAAGTATATACATAATGGTACATAAGCCAGTAAATCATTCACACAGTTTCTGGGATGCATGTTCATTTATAGATCAGTTTGTCTACGATTAAATGAACGCAGGAGACTCTGTTCTGATATCTGTGGCTGAGTTAGTTACTTGTTAGCATTCCTAAGAGCCATAAAAACCATCCTATCTGATCGCAGCCATGGCAACCAGGGTAACTGAGATCTTCTTGCCCTGTTTTGGGGGCTGGGACACAGATTCCCCGAGTGAGTTCTAAATATCAGTTGTTAAACTATAACAAATATTCGTGTCTGACCTCTCAAGGACAACCACGAACGACGTTGAAAGTGCAGAAAGATCAGACACTGTCATACAAGGCTGGAAGGCCATGGTGGCCTCTGGTTGCTGGTGTTTCCTGGAGCGGTGGTCGTTCCATCAGGTGATGTAGACAGTAGCCAAGTACAGGTCTTTGAGTTGGTGCAGCAGGTGCAAAGGCAACAGGTGTTTGCTTGTGGTTGCAGGAAGTGGTTAGGGCTCTATGTAGCATAGAGAGGTTTTCAGGCTGACTTAGTGCTGGTGGCAGGAGGTCAGAAGGTAGTTGCTAACCTCTCAGTCACAAGAAGTCTGAAGGATTGAAGTGTTGCTCCGTCCTTATGGCGGTGCTAATGTGAGCTTGCCTAAGCTGGGGTAGGCAAGGAGTTGGATGCTTGTACTTTACAGGACTCCTCTGGTGAGTCCTGTTCAGGGAGCTGGTTTGTGTGTGTCAGCAGCTCCTGTAGCTCTGCGTCCGGTGGGTCCAGCTGTCCTTGTGGAGGGTGCTGTCCTCCATGGCTTCTCCAAGGGGCTTGGCTGGTACTTGGGTTGTTGCCATGGTGACAGTTCTGCGCTGGTGCTGGGCATGCTCAGTCCAGCTGCGTTGAATCTGGTTTGAAACTCAGTCTCTAGCTGGTGTGTGAGGCTTTGAGCACAGGTCCGCTCCTTGTGGGACGCTGTGATCTTTATGTAAGGTTGTGTACCTTCTGTTTCACACCCATAAGGTGGGGTAAGGAGACGATACTCTTGATCAGCCTGGTGAGGCTATAACTCTGGCTTGGGTCAGGGGTCGTTGGTCCTCTTCTCTCAAGGTGCAGTTACGTTTGGCTCTGGTGCTGTAGGATGTCAGCAGCCTGGGTGGAACAGTGTTCCTCACGATGGCTTGTCAGTCCTTTTGGTCTCCTGTCTGGTTAGGGTCAGGGTAAACAGAGGATCTGTGACATTTTGGCACACTAGGGGTGAGAGACTAATGCATGACCCTAAAGAGTTCAGAGCTAAGGTTTGATAGGTTAGCTAGGTATGTAGCATAAAGCTAGGTGTTTATGTGTAGCTTGTCAAGTGTGTCTTGTATCCTTATCATCTTAGCTGTGGGTGTTAGTAGGCTAAGACTTTTTTTTTTTTTTGAAAGGGCATAAGCCAAGAGGAAATAAATGACTTAAGATGGTTCTTATGGCTAAATTATTTCTCTGGACTTAACTGGTGGTTCACAACGGGCTTGACGAAGTGAATGATAGGAGGAAAAGGACAGTTTTCCTATTCAGATTATGCTTATTATCAATCCTCAGGACTATAGTTATGCCCTAGTAATCGTTGAGATTACTTGTTTTGCAGGGTCATAAAAATGAGTGCACTTGTTGAAAATAAACAAAATCACAAATAAAGGTGTCTCTGGTTCCTTTCTGGGCCCTATGGGGACTGGAACCACATTAGAACAAGAGGGGAAATGTAAATAAATCAAATAAATGAAAGAATAGACAAGTGAACAGCTGGTGGCTATTATTATCAAGTAAAATAAAATAAAAAGGGCTTAAATAAGTGATCAAAACAGCAGGAATGATCTGAAATTGGGAATAATCAATAGCACGAGTGGCTAAACTTTTGATGTGCTTGGACCAGACTCCATAGTGGGTCACAGCTGCTGTGTGTTCAAGACACACGGCCCCTGTGTGTGTGTCCTTACTAAAGTCTAGTCAACATGCTGGTGAAAATCCTCCTGACTATAAGAATTCTTCTCTAGATACACAGTTTACGTGTAATTAAATTTAGATTTAATTTACAAGGTAACTGCAAATTTTAGCCGACAGCACTCAGCAAGGACTACTCCTAAACTAGTGGCGGTAAAATTCAGCTGGGAAGAATTGGAAGTAAGGAAAGAGAAAGTGAGAGATCAGAACCCTAATTGGGGCTAGAGGAAAAGTATGTTAGATCACTTTGCACTGTGCACAGCACAAGCTGTAGTTAAAGGCTTCAAGTAAATGATGTTAACCGCTAACTGTAGCAGTTATTATTTAGCTTAGCCTAAGCTGAGTTGACGCTATAGGTTAGGTTAGCTTAGCTATCTAGGCTGGTTTGTTTACAATATGACGTCACGAGTTTGCACTTCCTGTGACAGGTCATTGTCATGGGAACCATATCAGAGCGACTCAACAGTCTATGAAGAATGTCTGCACATTTGAAATGAGTCATACATGTTTAAACAAGTTAAAATGTGGCGCCTATACTTTGAGTCTTTCCAAAACTTGATGTTACATTCAGTAAAATGCAAATGTGGTTTGGCATTTGCCAGTTTTACTCGAGTAACTCTTTCCTTTACTTAAAACCACTTCTTCTACTTGTTTAAAAAGGTAAGGAAATAGATTTGCTGTAAGTCGAAGCTTGTCTAAGCATACAAGGTTACGTCCATCTCATGCATAAATATTGACTTTTCAGCGAGTGAAACAATTTTGATCACTAAGTAGCTCTGCTTGTAGATGCAGCCAACATTTAGATTAATTACATCAATCTAACAATAATTTGTAAGGCCTTTACATTGCAGAAAGGGGGGCATCACCCAAGTCTACGTGTATAACACTGTACTGAGATTTCTTTGTCAGAAACAGATTAAACAATGCTGCAATTTGGATTCTTCCAGTCGAAGCAGAATAATAAATGCCGGTACAGCATGCCGCTGAGTTGAGCTTCTTTGTCAAACAGACTTACGCTTTAATGCTGGAATTACCGATACTAGTTAAAAATCTAAGACTTTTTCACTTTTAGTAGAGATGTCAATTCCAGCTATCGTTTTATCTGCATTCAAACAAGCCAGTAACCAGTGATCAAAAATGCGTATCGCATGTTGCGTCTTATTTGGATCGGAATGATCAAATAAGCACTTTAGGATAACAGTAGTTAAACGAAAGGCCGCTAGGTCATGTTAGTTTACGCAGTTCAGGTGGTTTGCTTACTATCTGGCGTCAGGGTGGCATGTTCTGTGACAAGTCATTGTCATGGAAACGAATATGCAGCAGTGCCAATTTCAACCAGCAGGTGGCATATGTCTGTGTAGCAGGAAGGGTTATGACCCCTTCTACTCGTTATGGTTTGGCCAATGGCCTGGCGTCCGGTGCGTATAAAAGCATGGATTTCCGGTTCCTTAGTGTGCGTCACTATCCGGGGCCGTGACGTCACCCAGGCGCCCTGCTGTTTTTTGCTGGAGTGCAGTGTCAGGTGTTGCTCGTAAAAGATCGCTGAAGCTGCTTATTCACTGTCGGTGCTGTTTGCCAGTCTGTGTGCTTTCTGGAGAGTTCAGTATAGTGTTGTCACGATACCAAAATTATTGTTTCGATACCGATACCAAGTCAAGTATTGCGATTTCGATACTTTTTCGATACTTTTCCTGAAAAGGGAGAAACACTCTCAAATATCATTGCTGTGCTTTATTTTAAAACCGGGACAACATACTAATCATATAACACACTAATATGAACATATGAACAGCAGATATATTAAACATTTGAACAAAATATGAAATATAAAAATATTAAAAATAAATTGGAGCAATGACATTCAAGGTAAATTTTTTTTTATAAATTTAGCAGCATTATCTCATTTATCATAAGAAACATAAGAGCTTTATCTTGATTCTGAACTTTGAATAAAAATATGAACAGCGATTATATTAAACAATGTTTAATATTGGTAACATATGATAAGCCTCATTGGTGATCTATTTGACATATGGGGAGAGAGTTGTGGAAGGCCTATACTTCATGTTAAACAAATATATAGCAGTAAAGACAACGTCGGCAGTATTGACGGCAAAATCATAGACTGTAGGGCAAAAAAGGCTACAGAATAATTCGTTCTGTATTGACAGGTGCAATATTTGAAAATCGATAATATTTTTTTAAATTACATTTATATTGTATTTATGTCAAAACTTTCAAACATCAAAATGTCATTTATTAATATGTATTCGTGTCAAAATGACATAGAAACATCTTCCTATTCTATTTTGCCTGGAAACGCTTCCAACACGCTTGCGTGTCGCGTGAAAAAGAGGCGTCGGTTCTATTTCTAGCATACACGCGTTTTCCGCGCGTCTCGAGCTGTGCCCAGACGCGTGTGTCACGCAGGCAGTTAACATGGGAGCCGAAATAAAAACGGACACGACACGCAGCCAGTGTGTCGCCGGCCTTACAAATCTGGAACGCGGTCATTCTTAGAAGTATCGATACTAATAAATTAAGGAATCGTGACGTTTTTAATTTCCGATTTACTTTTGAAGTATCGGTGCACCGTGCAACAGAGCAAGGTAGGCAACGTACTTCCATATGTCACTCCTCGCGTCATCTTTTTCTACGAGTCGTGGACCACTTGTGTTCGCACATGCAGCCATCTCGCTGTAGTGTTTTGTCACATGACACTGACAGCGGAAGGTTCTTTGCTGCGTGCGTCAGGAAAAAAACACAGACGTCCATAGGGAGGCGGTTTTTTTTTATTTAATTTTTTTTTAAGTATCGATACTGATAAATTTAGGAATCGTGACGTTTTTAAATTCCGAGTATCGCGATACTTTTGAAGTATCGGTACACCGTGCAACACTAGTTCAGTATGGACATTTGAGACAGGTAAGGGAAGCATTTGTATGCGACGGTGTTTTGTAAATGAAGTTTTGCTTTAGCTGAGCGGGTAATCTGACTAATCTGTACTTAACGTAGTGTAAGATCGATCTGCGCTTTCTGCCAATGAGTTTTGTCGGAGACATCTGGCTCCATCCACCGCATAGTTCGGGGATAGTAATCCCGGGACAGCATGTTTTGTTGTGAGTATACTGCTCGAGCGTGAAGCCAAGGGAAAAGGAATTGCAGTGTAACACCTTTTCGTTTTGTTTTTAGGCATGCGATAAGGACAGTAGCGGCGTCCTGCATGAGAATTATCAGCCCTGTGCTTCATCGTAAAGTGCTGTTTGCTCTGCTCCTCATCGGCTGCTGTTCTGTTTTAACTCTTTCAACTGTTCTGTTTTAAGTGAACTCTTTCAAGTGAACTGACCCGAGTGTTCTGTTTCGAGTGAACTGTTTTGAGTGTTCCGTCTCGAGTGAACTGTCTCGAGGGAACCGTCTCGAGTGAACCGTCTTGTGTGAACTGTCTCGAGTGGATCGTCTTGAGTGAACTGTCTCGAATGGATCGTCTTGAGTGAACTGTCTCGAGTGAATCGTCTTGAGTGAACTGTCTCGAGTGAATCGTCTTGAGTGAACTGTCTCGAGTGAATCGTCTTGAGTGAACTGTCTCGAGTGAATCGTCTTGAGTGAACTGTCTCGAGTGAATCGTCTTGAGTGAACTGTCTCGAATGGATCGTCTTGAGTGAACTGTCTCGAGTGGACTGTTCCAGTGCACTGTTTCCAGTAAATTCTGTTCTCAGTGATATGTTTTGAGGTTTTTTTGTTTGTCTTCTGTTTATTTCTTTAATTGATTTATCTTTTTGAATGTGTATGTTTATTTTGGTTTGATTATTGTATTGGTGACTTATGGTTATATCATTTTGTTTTTTTTGCATATCACTGGTTGATGATGTCTTTTTTTTCTTTTGTTTGTTAGCAGGGCCTGGGCACCCGGGGGCAGGCGAGTGACCATTTAGGGGGTGATGTCTTCACTGTGTGTCGTGGTCTTCTCTGACATGAGTCGTTGAGTGTGTTAGTGTGTGTGTGCACTGCGAATAGAGTAATTTTCATAAGGGTGATATCTTGAGACTGCCCCTGTGGGTAAGCCCAGGTTCCTCTGCTGCTAACGACAGAATTAAACAAATAGATGAGAGTGATTGCTGGTCAACGCCTTTATAATCATTATGTATTTTAATAATTAATAAAATCTTTTTCATTACCTAGCCTATGTCTCTGATTCCAACAGTGATTAGAACCTGTGTGTGCCTGTGTTTAGAGGTTGTGTTAAACTCTTGGGGTGAAATTCCCCAGGTGGCGTAGTCGGAAATTATATCAATTTGAGTCAACCACGCCCGCTCTGCTACATCTGTATATTCTAAAAAGCAGTGCATAGTCTGTTGGCATGTGAGGCTTACACGTGCATTCAAGATTTCTTTAAATCAGTAAAATTCGAATTATTCTAATGCAGCTTCCTGCTTCTTTTGAGCACACATTTTCATCTACTTAAAAAGTTCTATGTCCTATGCTGACTATGAACTTGTAGCAGCGGCTTACATTATGGTCGTGCTGTGTGCCTTCTGATTTTTGCAGTTCAGAGTCAATGGGGTTTAGGGACCCTTTCTGAAGAGGCCTCGTGTGTTAAAGGCATTCTGCGTCAAGTCACACATCGTTGAGTGGGCATTGCGTGGAGCTGTCAGAAATGGTGACTAACGGGTTTTGGAGGAAAGGTTCGTTGCAAGTTCCAAGTTAAGCTCGTTCGGAGTCTGTGGTAGTAGCACAGGCACTTTTAGGTCTGTTTGGTGTCTGGGGAGTGCCCAGTCTGCGTTCAGACTCTTAAGTCTGAGAATCCTGTTATGATGGCTTGTTCCACCTGCTGGTAGTTAGACTGGATGTTTTTGGACTGCTGATCCAGAAAGCATTGCACCTCTGGGCTGGATGTGATCCAGATCAGATAGAGTCTATCTTGATGGTGCACACTCATCAAAGACTGCTTGTGAACATCAGTGTCTCGCAGGTAGGCGTGGACGTTGTGGTCTTTGAGTGTCACTACACGTGTTGTTTCAGGATTCGTCTGAATCAATCCTTTTCCTTCTGTGGCTGCAGAAGCTCTCAGGACACTGGCGGGTGAATGTCAAGCCGAGGGTTTGACTCCTCCCCCCTTTGTGCAGGGCTGGAGGTGCTTACGCGGCTGATGTGAAGTTTAGCAGGATACATATTTCTTGTGGGGTCCGTTTGCAGGTGGTTGGACTGTTTCAGTTCTGTTCAGGACCACATTGTGTTTGTCTATAATGTTGCAGCATTGTTGAGTCAGTGTTTGGACTTAAACTCTGGCTGGACACTGATGACTTTAGTGTCTCTCTTTGAGCTAAGCTAAGTTCTTTAAGTTCTTTGATTGACACAGTTCTTTACCAGGGTGTCCGCGCGGTAGTAAAAGGTAGTAAAAGTAGTAAAAATAATCTACCAAAATTAAGGCCCTTGAAAGGTAGTAAAAGGTAACAAATGCAATTTGACTTGGTAGTAAATTTTTCATCACCACCTCAATATATGAGTTTCCATTTTTTTTTGCTTAATATTTGTGTCTCCATGTTTTAACTTCATCTAGCATAGTTTAAAAATATATACGGTGCTAACAGGACCTGAGTGAGTCGGCGTTGATAGCAATGACGTAGAAGTAAGTAGCCTATCAGGGACGGCAACAACATTTACCGCCTTTTTACCTCAGTTGTATTAGCCACTTGCTTCTATTTTCTACAAAACTTACAAAATGGGGAAATGTAAGTTTTCGAAAACATGGGTTGACGACCCGTCATTTAAAGACTGGCTTAAGCCCGTCATGGGGAATGACCGGGAAGCATTTTGCATTTTTCTGCAAAAAAATTATAAATGTTACCTGGAACGGCATTACCGCTATCAAATCACACAGTGCATCGAACATTCACCAGCAGCGGATGCGCGTGAGGGGGGAGCAGCTGCCCATTTCGTTGTTTTGCGACGCAAGCAGCACCACGCAGATCGCGGCAAATCATGCCAACTTAAGGTCAGCTGTCGTCACACCACCTCAGCAGCAAACCAGTGCCACCAGCACCACCACCACGGCAGCGATAGCCAGACAGCAGACCTTACCGTCACAAACATCAGCCCTCAGGGCTGAGGTTCTCTGGTGCCTGAACATCGCAGCCAACCATCATTCATATAATTCGAATGAGGGCATTGGGGAATTGTTCGAAAACATGTTCACTGACTCCGATATAGCCAAAAGTTTTGCGTGTGGCAAGGATAAAACGGCGTACATACTTGGATTCGGCATTGCTCCACATTTTAAGAAGCTTCTTATAAATAGTATCAATGATTCTGGGCCATATGTTCTCATGTTCGACGAGTCTCTGAACCAGTCGTCGAAGAAGAAGCAAATGGATATTCACGTTCGGTTCTGGAAAGATGACCGCGTGACGTCTTCATATTTTGGGTCGCAGTTCCTTGGACATGCAAGAGCTGAAGACTTGCTGCAAAGCATTAAAGTAAGTTGATATTTTCTTGTTTGTTCTTTCTTATTGTTGTTATATCCCCATTTGAAAATTTGTATGTCATAGTTAGCCTAAGCTTTAGCCTTCAGCGTGAACACTGTTTCCCAATGGTAACTGGTAGCTTATTTCGTGTGTGTCGTCGGGGTGTGATTTTTCAGATTAAGGATTTGGTATATTTCTGAAAGATGAATACTACAAAAAAAAATAAAAAATTAACAGATACTTACTGGGACTGTATTTACTGTCTATTCTACTGTCTATTTTATGAATAACCGAGTACCGAAGCCATTACTTAGTCAAGGCAGCAATTTCACTGGATCTAAACAAATCAATTTAATCATAGTATTCACCATAGCGGTGACTTTCTTAATCTATTTAAATAATTTTACAACGTTTCCAAGACGTTCGTATATTTGATTTATACAGTAGGAATAACATAGCCTACTACAACATATATTCATACCAACATGATCAAATTTGTGACTACAAAGTTTTATTTTAGCAAGGGTTTCCTCCGTAAAAGAGACCAGCATGTAACTTAATAGCAAGCAAGCAAAATCCTTAAATTCACGGACGTGTCTTGGCTTTATTTTTGAGGCAAAAACGTCACTTTTAACAGCCGCCAGTCTTTGATTAGACGTGAAATATTCACTAGAATTTTGTTTCTTTCTATTACACCTGCCAGGGAATCCGTGTTATGTGGACACGTTTAAATGGCTATAGCCTACATTTAAAACAATTTATTAGCTAGAAACGATCCCACATGTCTACATTCAATGAAGCCACTTCGAAAGTTTGTTTAGATCCAGTGACACTGCCGTCATGGAAACGGAACGTCACAGGGTTAATGCCGGACGAGGTGTCCATTGTCAGTTATTGGACGATGGCGAGGCGTGAATCGTCCGATGCGCAGCGGAGGTATAGTGGAAATATTAAATAAACAGTTTATATTTTAATTAGTTTTACAAACAATAACTTGGTTTCCCTGGATACGCCTGACGGTTTATTTAGCAACCGGAGATATTTATAGTCCGCTCAGCTCATAGAACCCTTCAGTTTACTGCCTGTTGCTATGGTTACTCACAGCTGATGTAGCGAGCGCATTTATTTATTAATTTCGAACGGTAACCACCAGAACTCCTTTACTAGGTGTCCTCTATCACTTTTTAATGGACACCCTGCAGCCAATCAGAATCGAGTATTCACCCAGACCATGGTATAATATTTTTTAATAAACTTTGTTTTTTTGTGTGTCAATTCACAGGAATGTGTTGCACAACTCAACTTGAGACACCTGCTGTCTGTCAGTATGGATGGCCCAAATGTCAATTTCAAGCTGCTGAAGCTCCTTCAGAATGAACATTCAGAGCTTCATGGGGATGCACAACTCATCAGTGTCGGCAGCTGTGGCTTGCACACCATCCACAATGCCATGAAGGCAGGATTCACAACATGGCAGGTAGACAAACTGTTGCGAGCTATGCACTACATCTTCCACAATGTTCCTGCCCGTAGAGAAGATTACACCACCACCACAGGATCTTCTACCTTTCCCCGATCTTTCTGTGGCCACAGATGGGTGGAAAATGTCCCTGTAGCTGAGAGAGCTGTCGACATTTGGCCCATGCTTTTAACATACGTTGATGCAGTTCAGAAGAAAAAGGTGCCAAACCCCAACACGGCGTCATACGATACCATTTTGGCTGCGCGGGATGATGATTTAATAATTCCAAAGCTCCAGTTTTTCTTGTCAGTTGCGCGAAGCTTCAACCCCTTCCTGACAAAATATCAGACCGACGAGCCTGTGCTGCCCTTTTTGGCTAAAGATCTGAAAGAACTCCTGATGGTAAGAAATGTAATTACTGTAGAGTTACTGTCTTCATTTGAATGTGATTAAACTGTATCACTTGACAGGTGTGGCTTGATTGCTAACAGTTTTTCTTGTACTTTTAAGGCTTTAATGCGGCGATTTGTTAAAAGGGAACTTTTACAGGACCGAAGCACACTGCAAATTATCACAATCAAGGTATCTGAGGAGAAGAACTGGGTCTCTCTTAAAAATGTGGACATCGGCCTGGGTGCTGAATCTGCCATCAAGGTAATTACTGTGCAAATAATTTCAATATCATGCGTGAATTGTGCTGTCGGTATAAATAGAGTTACTTTAAACCGGTAGAAAACCGGTATCTAGCAGCAATGAATTTAGAAGTGACCAAACACATCAGCATTCTCCCTATTTAAAAACAGTTACACAAGTAGTTATACGACCAAGTATGGTGACACAACATTATAGTTATCCTTTTTAACCCGCTTAGAAAAGTGGCACGTTTTATTTTGTGTCACCCTACTTGGTCGTATAACTACTCGTGTAACTGTTTTTAAATAGGGAAAACGTTAATGTGTTTGGTCACTTCTAAATTCATTGCTGTTAGATACCATTGAATATACTGGGCTAAGCTAAGTGCTTTCAAAGTGTCACCGCGCTAGAGCGATTAAGTGCACGCACTGAGATGAGAGTGGTATGTATCAACTCGTCTTAGTTAAGGGAATAACATAGTTTAATATGAAAAAACGGTGGAGTATCCCTTTAAACTGAACCACAGCCATGAGGATATACCAAACCTCTTTTTCACTCTGGTTAAATTGTTAGAATTGTTTTAAATTTGTAACTTGTCATAGTTTAATTTCCAATCAATGCTGTGAATGTACAGTATATGCATCCTGAACTCATCCTGATCTATACTCACATATCCCATCACCCCCCCCCCCCCCCCCCACACACACACACACACACACACACACCCCACACAAACACACCCATAGCAGACAACCAACATCATTTCACCACGTTTTACACAAGTATCAATGTATGTGACAAATAAATATCCTTGAATGAACATTAATGTTCTCTATTTGTTAGGCCCTTCAGAGCAAATCAGGAGGCAAGATAGGGGAGCTTTCTGTGCTAACCTTCAGGAAAGAATGTTTGCAGTGCCTTGTTAAGGTAGTCGGGAAATTGCTGGACAAATCCCCCCTAAAGTTTCCTATGGTTAGGCACATTGCATGCCTTGATCCTACAAGAATCCACCAAGAACCGGAGTGGTGCATCAAGCAAATGAAGAGTGTAGTGCAGACATTCCTTCAGGGAAAGAAATTGACAGGTGGCATTCCAGCTGGTAAGAAAATATATACAGTATGTGTAGGGACAGTAGAAGTGGAAAGGTCATTCAAATGAAGGCCATGTTCTAAGGGTGTTCTACTTTGGTAATGGGCAGTTAAGCAGACTGAAATGTACTTAAATGTCATTAATGATTATATCTTTGTCAATATTGTAGGTGATGTTATCATTCAGCAGTTTGTATCCTTGACCTCAGTGGAAGGACGAGATGAACGTTTCCTGGCCTTCAAACCAATGAAGGACCGCCTTGATGTGTTTCTTTACACAGCTCTCAGCACGCCTTACCCTGACTTACTACAGTTTTGCAAGAGTCTCCTTCTTCTATCCCATGGCCAAGCCACTGTTGAAAGAGGATTTTCAATTAACAAAGAGGTGGAAACATGCAATCTCCAGGATAGAACGCTGGAATCACTTCGATTAGTCTGTGACCGGATCAGCAGTTGTGGGGGTGTTTTAAAAGTGCCTCTGACAAAGGAGCTCCTTGCCTCTGCCTCATCTGCAAGATCTCAGTATAGACTGTACCTGGAGAATGAAAGAAAAAACAAGGAGAGTGCCGAACATGCTCTAAAGAGGAAGGCAGTGGAGAAGGAGCTTTTGGACCTCAGAACCCAGCATGAGGTACTAAGCCGTGTTTGTGAGTCACTTGAAAATGACGCGGACAAGTTGGCCGAGCAGGCTGAGGGAAAGGCCGGGTCCAAAATGGCTGAATTTATCATCAAGTCCAACACACTTCGCAGAAGGCAAAAAGAAAAAAAAGAAGAGCTCCGCCAATTGGAGGAAAGAATTGAAGAGAAGTCCTCACAACAGAGACTTTTGTGACTGTGCCTCTCCCCTCCGTCTTAATCTCACAATTTCTCTCATTCCCTCCCCTTTTTTCTCTCCCTCCCTCTGTATCTCTCTATCTCTCAGTCTGCCAGCTAAAGCTATCAGCTGATGAATACAAGTCAAATTGTTACAACTGCTCTCTTAAAATTTGTTTTGAGACATGTTCAAACTGCCATTCATCAATGAATGAGTCCAGTGTAAGTTATTGTTACAAGTTACCCCTTGTGATGCATTTCTTGTGATAAAATAAATTGCTGTTTTGGGATAATTCACTGCTTAAGTCTGCATGTGTGAGAATGTGTGTTTGTGGGTAAGTGTGTGTGATGTGACACACTTTATTATTAATCTTTATTAATGTTTATGGTTGTTAAGTGTCATTTGTTTTTAAGAAGTGCCAAGGTTATTATTCACATTATTAGGACTAATGGCTATGGTTAGGATAACTCAAGGGCTAGGGTTAAGATAAGGACAACCGAAACTTAACTCGACACTACAAAAAAAACAACATAATTGACAATGACAATACTTAATGATCACAATTAAACATTAGTGTACCTAATGTGTATGATGGATGTGACAGTGTTACACTTATACCTTATAGTAAGTAGTAAGTGGTGCTTTGCATACCCCTCCCACCCCCCCCACACCCCCAAAAAAAGGGCTGCTGCTTGATGTCGTGTTGGTAGTAAAAAATATTGTGGAGGTGGTAAAAAAGGTAGTAAAAGGTAGTAAATTCATCTCTATGATTCCTGCATATACCCTGTTTACCCATCTGTTGGCAGGTGCTTTGCAGCTGTCAGCTGCCTGAAGACTGGTGAACTCTTTCAGTTGCTGCGCTCTGTTAGGGTCTTTGCATCTGTCCTGTGCCTGCTGACGCTGAGCAGGGTTTGTTCTCTGTGGAATTCTGTGGCTGGCAGCGTTAGTTCATTTACCTCCTGTATGAGGCCTGCGGGAGCGTGGCCAAGGAGAAGATGATGCTGGTCAGCTCTTGGTGGCTCAGGCTGGGTGTCAGACGTCCGCTTTCGTTGTCGTCTAACGGTTCCCTTCTCTGCCTCGGCAGGTTGTTGTCTGCTTCAGGCTGAAGGATGTCGAGGACGTTGCTCTGCTGGTTTCCAGGTGACTCTGGTGGGTGGCAGGGCTGGATGTCTGAGGCCTACTGGCATACTTGTGGGAACACAAGAGAGGAGTGGCAAAGGCAAATGCAAGTTTCTACAGAGGCGGTAAGCTCTGTGGGAGAACAGCTATGTGGGCCATTAAATTTAGTGTTTGTGAGCACACAACCCAAGGGTTTTGAGTATTTAAGTTGACGTGCTTTAAGCAGCATCGACTGATGACTGGACTTTTACATGTCATAAAGCTATTACTCAAAACTGATGGTTCTTTCCACATGTTATACTACGAGAGTAGCAAATAGAGAAAAACCAAAATAGAAACAATAGAAATCGGAAAGGAAAGGGAAGGAAGGAGTGTTTTACCTATTTAAGTTTAGCTAGGAGACATAGGTAAACAGGTGTCACGTATGGGTTAAGCTGCTGTTAGACGAAGCTAGCAGGGACACATCAAACATCAAGGTCAAAAGAAGAAGAAACAACGGGAAGTGTTTCCCGTTCTGTCTGAGACCTAGTGTGCGTTTACGTTAACCGTACTTCATGTACTTAGCTTGGTGCTAAGGAGTGAGGAAGGGTAAAGCACAGACAGGAATTAGGATGCTAATGACCTGGGTAGTTACGGAAACAACAGTTGCTAGAACTACTGTAATCCTATAGAAAGAGGGAAGATGTTGATAGTAAATATCTAAGATAGGGTATAAGTAAAGGTAAAATGTCCTTATAGCTCGAAACTAAAGGAAAGGGGAAGAATTTATTTAAATTTAAAATTTAGTTAAACTTCATTTAGCTGAATATGGAAATTCAGGCTGAAACAAAGTAAGTAAATAAATTGAAATAAAATCAAAGTGAAAAGTAAAACAAGGAATGTCCTCATAGTCCTGGTAACTAAAAGAGAAATTGAATAAGCAAATTGATTTAATTAAATTCCGAATTTAATTAAATTCAACTTAACTGAATAGGAATATTCAGGCTTAAACAGGTGTGATTACACAAAATAACATAGGGGTAGACTTAAGTCGCAATAAATGAGACACAAAATAAAAACCAAGGTATGGGTTTCAATTAAAAGTGAAACCAAAAGGGAGGGGGTCGAGAGAGAAAGAGAGAGACAGAGAGAGCGAGGACGGAGTAGTTTAAACCGCCTCTGAGACATGCTCCATGAAGCTCTGACACCAGTGTAAATCATTTGTCTCAAATCAGTGATTCTGATTGTGTATCAGACTGCTAAAGTCACGGGATTTCAGTAAACGGGCTTCGTTGCTAGATGTTTCGAAATTATTCTAAATTTCAATGGTTCGTGAACCAGTGTGTGTTTGATTTCTATGTGATTTTGTATCACTTTTATAGATTCATACACATTTAATGACGCATTTGAAAAAAGAAAGAGGCGAATTTAATAGTCTCTTATTGGTCTGATTGACCAAGCATTCATAACACGAGCCCTGCAGTTTACTAAGTTAACGTGCCTTGGAAAAACACCTCATTGTATTAGATAGTTTGTGCGTTGCTATAATATGCTTACACCTTTGATCAAACCTTTGCGATTGGTTTATTAAAGGTGTTTCATTAAGCTGAGTTCTCTACACTTACACTGTTCTGACCAGCAGGGGTCGCCAACGAGGGCGCTTCAAAACAAAGAATAATTTTGTGACGCAATTGACTCCTTTGATTCAAAGCCTCGAGGAGCTTTGACTCTTGTGTTCAAATCACTATCCCTTTGTTTCAAGGGCCAAGGTCCAAAGTCTATAGTCTTTATTTTAAAGGTTATATTTTACGCTCACACGTGTCTAAGTTTTATTCAGCGCTAAAAGCTATCACTCGAGGTAAAGGTAGAGTAAGTAAAGTAAGAATACTTACTTGTATGCGCGTAGGGTCGCTAGCGAGCTGGCTTTGGCTACACGCATTCACTTGTTTACACAAGGGTCTGTGAGATTGGTGCTGTTCTCAGGTAAACAGAAATGCCTGCTCGCATTTCAGACACACTGCCAACCAACAACACAAATCGACCGGAGCAGCGCTCGCGTTGTGCTGAAAGTTTGCACTGAGTCTAGTTTAGACACATGACGTTGCATGTAAGTGATTCTTTCACAAATCAAACAGCACCGTTCTTTCACAGACAATGGCAAATTACTAGTTAGCTAGGCTAGAATTTATACCACTAATTCGACGCGATTGTTTCATATGAGCGGTTTAGCAGTTTAATATGAATACAATGACGTAACGAATAATAATAAGGCCTTAATCGGTGAGGAGGAACATCGCTCAGTCACCAAAAATGCTGAAAATGGGGATTTCTTCGCCCATCTCATTTATTTGTTCTGGTACCATCTATAGTGCAGCTAATCTGAGATTTCTTCGTCAGAGAAGGCTTACGCTCGATTTAAAACTGAAATTAGGATTGCTTCGCTAAAATCAGGAACCATTTATAAGCGCGGCTAATCTGAGATTTCTTCGTCAGAGAAGGCTTACGCTCGATTTAAAACTGAAATTAGGATTGCTTCGCTAACATCAGAAGTTTCTTATCGTACGATTTAAACATGCATTATAGCATTGAGAAACGTTCTGCCGTTCGTAGGAAGGCATATTCAAGCTATAGTTTTGCTGATTTTATCAGAAACTTGTACGTGCATGTATATAATGTTAATAAAACTTATGGGACAACATGATTGATTATTGTCTGTCAACGCTTTCCTGTAGCTCAGTGGTAAGAGCATTGCATTAACAACGCAAGGTTGTGGGTTCGATCCCAGGGGATTGCACATACCTATGTATAAATGTATAGGATAACGCAATGTAAGTCGCTTTGGATAAAAGCGTCTGCCAAATGCATAAATGTAAATGTCTGCTTGCATACAATGTTTAATACGATGCCCGCATTCTCCACCATCTGTAAAGACATTAGCTCAAAGGGGAAATATTAATAATAATCCATAATTACTAATTATGATTAATTATTAATATTTGGGTCAGTTAATTAGATTAACTTTGAGGTAAGCCAATTAATATTACAATCAATTAATCAGTTCCAACGAACTCTTTGATTATTCGTTTATTCTAAGAAAAGTGTATCTTTCATGGTCACGGAAAGATAATTATTCCTTAGCATGTACAGCAATTAGAGCATACTGTAACAAGATCAAAATCGTAAAAGGGACTTTGTATGCAGACAGAGGATCAGAAATCAAATTCAGAATTGTGCAAAAGTTTTATTAAATAAATCACAAACATAACTGAACTAAACAAACAAACATACATACATACTTTCATTCATTCATCCATACATGTATAGGTAAAGTGGTGAGTGTTATGGAACCGGAAGCAGGAAATAGAATTCTGGAGCAAGATCTATTTTAGTATGGAAAGAACCATCAACTTATTTCAGAGCATCTCATGAAATTTATACTTGCATGGTCAATTCTTGAAGTGGTTGAAGATTGAATTTGTCGTTGGGTCCTTGAGTGTCAAATGTCACTGTGTGAGTTGCAATCCTTTCTTCTCCGTTGGATGAAGGAGATAGGATGAACTTGTATTGTCGCTGTTCTCATGGCTGGAGTGCAGATAGTGGCCTACACGCTCTGGGCCGGCAGGACACAAAGAGCACATGGTGCGAGTTGCGAGGGACTTCGTCCATGTTGAATGTAGTCACTGAACTCCTGAGGTTGTCCTTGATGCTGGAGTGAGCACATGTCCTGGATGCTTCGAAGCCTCCTGCCCTGGGCCTGTTGAGGCCATGCTGGAACACACGGCATCCTTAAGGCAAGAGTTGTCCGTTTCCTTCTTGGTTGGATTTAAGAAAGGCAGTCTGACTCGGCCTGCAGAGGCCTGCAGGGCCCAGTGGGGGGGAAAGGGGGTCCCCTTCCCCCCACAGGATTCACTTGGAGCTGCAGTTTAGGTCCGAGGACAAGAGCTAAGAGGCCGGATCTTGTGGTCAGTGACTTTTAAAGCGTGAGGATGGCACACCCATTTGGAGCTGTAAGAGCCAATAAGAAGTGTCTTCCTTTGGAGGGAAAATGTCTTTTTATGACCTTTGTTCAAGCATGCTCATTTGCAATGTGTACTTTCATTGGGTGTTTAAGAAAAGAATCTTCAAGATCCTTATAATTCTAATGCGTCACAAAGTTAGCAAAATGTAATGTAAATGAACAAATTGGGAATGCAGATTGGAGTTTGTAGAGACCAAACACGCCACACATCTGATTTTGGTAAACCATAGTATGCAACAAGGTCTGAAAGTCATGAGGTGGGAAGATTGGATACATGTCTACACATTTCTCAAGAGGTTATACATAGGTTTATCTCTCCTTCTCAGCGAGAATTAAGTGAGAGTCCCGTTTTGGTTGTATAATCAAATATATATATATATCAAAGTATATACATAATGGTACATAAGCCAGTAAATCATTCACACAGTTTCTGGGATGCATGTTCATTTATAGATCAGTTTGTCTACGATTAAATGAACGCAGGAGACTCTGTTCTGATATCTGTGGCTGAGTTAGTTACTTGTTAGCATTCCTAAGAGCCATAAAAACCATCCTATCTGATCGCAGCCATGGCAACCAGGGTAACTGAGATCTTCTTGCCCTGTTTTGGGGGCTGGGACACAGATTCCCCGAGTGAGTTCTAAATATCAGTTGTTAAACTATAACAAATATTCGTGTCTGACTTGTCTCAGTTGTTACACACCCATGCAAAAGTGTTACACATATTTAACAGCATTTGTAGCATGTCGCATTTGATTGCCAAGCATTCACAATGGACATCCAGCAGAATTCAGGCTGTCACAGTAGATAGCATTATGACTATCTTCCCCATTTGTAAAATAATAGTAAAGAATAAACCCAAAGAATTAACACTAGTGGAAGTATTTGCAGTAAAAGTGAAGTGAAAGTGAAAATATGAAATATATTTAAAATATATACATTAAAATTATTTAATGTATGAAATATTTAATATAATTGTATTTTTATTCATTTATTTTTTAGCTTTTCAGTCTGAAATCTGAAGTCTATTATAGTAATGACTGTGAGTAAATTAGAAGAGCCTCTTGATACTCACACTGGACGTCCAGCATCACTGATGCGTTCTGAGCGCCGTGTTCGTTCTGAGCTGTACAGACGTATCGTCCGCTGTGTGTCGGGTCGGTGTTGCTGATGGTCAGGTTCTTTCCGCTCTGCACTGGTTTCAGTGGTTCTTCAGTGTCTCTGTACCAGGTGTAGTTGAGCACCGGTGGGTTTGCATCACTGCTGCAGCTCAGAGTCACTGAACGGCCCTCCAGAACAAAACCAGATGCACTTACATGCGCAGATGTGTTTTTAGGAGCATCTGATGGAGAAGAAAAACATTTAGGCCATCAAAAAAATATTTTTTAACAATTGTAAAGTCATTAATACGATGAAATAAGACTAATGTAAGTATGGGAAGGAATTAGTGACAAATAAAAAATACTTTTCAAAGGGGTGGTTGATTATGATTTCACTTTAGTTAGTGTGTAATGTTGCTGTTTGAGCATAAACAGCACTGCAAAGTGACAACGCTCAAAGTTCAATTGCTTTTTAAGGACTACAACAAACGGCTGGTAGAGACTACACAACATTCCTCTAGGATTAGTGACATCACTAACCCTTAAATTTACATAAACCCCGCCCCCGGAACATGATTTATAGATTATCAAGACAGAATATGCTAATCAATGACCAGAAGATAACTACACATAAGCTACATAAATTCATCAACTAAACATTCAGAAATGTTCTGTTGCATTCTACATGTTGTCACTTCTTCTTGAGTCTCTCCATCATTGTCTGAATCCGGTTTGAACATAAATGGCTAAAAGTCTTTGAAATTTTCAGTGCATGCCTGTGTGAGTGCAAGCTGTTGAAGCTCCGCCCCCTGTGCCGGGAGCAGCAGCTCATTTGCATTTAAAGGAACAGACACATAACGGTGTGTTTTTGGTCAACCTCAAAAATTGACCATTTTAACATGCTATATAAAAATATCTGTGGGGTATGTTGAGCTAAAACTTCACATACACACTTTGGGGACATCAGAGATTTATTTTACATCTCGTGAAAAGGGCATTATACCATCCCTTTAAATAGTACACATTTTCTCATCCATGTAAAAAGGGTCCGCTGTCAGCAGGTTAAATGACTACAAAGTCATGTTTATTATATTTGCATTTAGTTCTTGTTGTTCACTGTACATTTACAAGCCTAGTAAAGGTTGAAAAAACTGTTTAAGCGAAGATCATTTATAGTAGCGGTTGTTTTTATAGTTTTTATATTTAAAAATGTATATAAAATAATTTTAATATAATATGTATAATTTATTTTTTGTGTATTTATTTACACTATTCCTCTCTCTCTTTCTCTGCATATAAAATAAATGATATGCAATATTTTATACTTCTAGTATATATGTGTTTGTGTATCAAGTCTGAAATCTGAAGTCTGATATAGTAATGACTGTGAGTAAATTAGAAGAGCCTCTTGATACTCACACTGGACGTCCAGCATCACTGATGAGTTCTGAGCGCCGTGTTCGTTCTGAGCTGTACAGACGTATCGTCCGCTGTGTGTCGGGTCGGTGTTGCTGATGGTCAGGTTCTGTCCGCTCTGCACTGGTTTCAGTGGTTCTTCAGTGTCTCTGTACCAGGTGTAGTTGAGCACCGGTGGGTTTGCATCACTGCTGCAGCTCAGAGTCACTGAACGGCCCTCCAGAACAAAACCAGATGCATTTACATGCGCAGATGTGTTTTTAGGAGCATCTAATGGAGAGAAAAAAAAGTAGGCTATCAATTTTTTTTAAATATTTTTATAATTTTTTCTATAATTGTAAAGTCATTAATGCTAAGAAATAACACTAATGTAATTATGGGAAGTAATTAGTGACAAAAATAAAAATGCTTTTTAAATCGTACACATTTTCTCATCCATGTAAAAGGGTCAGCAGGCTAAAGGACTACAAAGTCATGTTTATTATATTTGAATTTAGTTCTTGTCGTTCATAGTACATTTACAGTAAAGGTTGAAAAAACTGTTTAAGCGAAGATCATTTATATTAACGGTTGATAATGCTACTCTGTGCAAAACAACTGACCTTAAATACTTGGAATTAAAGTAAATAACAGTGAAGGTTTTATATATTATGTTTATATATATATATATATATATATATATATATATATATATATATATAATAACATTATTTAATATTGCATTTTATGAATTAAATACTTTTATTGTTGACATTTACATGAAAATGTATGTAAAAAAAACTGATATAAAACCTTCATTGTATCTTTACTTTCAAATATTTAAAGTGAAGTTTTTATATTTAAAAATAGCCTATATATAAAATAATTTTAATATCATATGTATAATTGATATTTTGTGTATTTATTTACACTATTCCTTTTTCTCTTTCTCTGCATATAAAATAAATTATATGCAATATTTTATACTTCTAGTATATATGTGTGTATGTATAAAGTCTGAAATCTGAAGTCTGATATAGTAATGACTGTGAGTAAATTAGAAGAGCCTCTTGATACTCACACTGGACGTCCAGCATCACTGATGCATTCTGAGCGCCGTGTTCGTTCTGAGCTGTACAGACGTATCGTCCGCTGTGTGTCGGGTCGGTGTTGCTGATGGTCAGGTACTGTCCGCTCTGCACTGGTTTCAGTGGTTCTTCAGTGTCTCTGTACCAGGTGTAGTTGAGCACCGGTGGGTTTGCATCACTGCTGCAGCTCAGAGTCACTGAACGGCCCTCCAGAACAAAACCAGATGCACTTACATGTGCAGATGTGTTTTTAGGAGCATCTGATGGAGAAGAAAAACATTCAGGCAATTATGTTACGATTTGCAGCTCTAATTCTAGATGATCAGTCAGAATTGATTGAAATACGTCTTACACTGAACACGTAGCGTACGGGTCTCTTGTTTTGTGATCTGCTTCTGAAGCTGGTGTGTTACAGTGCAGGTGAAAGTGGCTAAATGATGACGGTGAGTTACAGTGAAGATCAGATCAGAGATGAGCTCAGTTTGCTCCTGACGCTGCTGTTGTGTGACGCTCTCGTTGAGGAGATGTTCAGGAGACGAGCTCCATGTGAGATTTGCTGGACGAGAGGAACAGAAGATCTTAGTCGAGCAGCGCAGATTCACAGAGCTTCCCTCCTTCACCTTCTTCACCTTCAGCTGATCCTTAAACAGATTCACTGTGGGTTTGGGTGGAGAATCTACAACACATAGAGATGCAGTCAAACATTACAGGATAATCATATCCAATAATGAAGGCACATATTGTACAGTAGTAGATTTATTTATTATTTATGTCCAGTAACATTATCCAACTCATTTTGCATCGCAGACATAAGCTATTTTCTGTGAATGTGCGAGACTTCCAATTCATAAGCCGCATATTAGTAAATGATTAGAAGAAAAAGGTGGTGAATCCAAGATGGCGCCGCTGTGTTTGGCTTGCCACTTGCTACTCTGTTCTCTATTGTTTGTTTTAGCTGTCGTTTCACCGGCTATAGTTTATGATCGGACTACGCTGCTGGAATTGCGTTTTGCATCAATTGGGCTCCTGAACGCCCAGTCCTTCAAACTACCATCGCCACTGTTGACACCAATTCCTCCTCTTCTGAGATGCCCTGTCTGTCTGCTATCAGGCAGAAAGCGCCGCAGAAGACGCGGTCGGAGAGGCGGGTTACATGTCAGGCTGAGGACTGACCTGGATTCTCCGCCGCTGAGGTGTGGAGATCGACTGGAGCTTGGCAGTGTAAGAAGATCGCGGGAATGTTACAGGTGGCTTCAGTTGGTTAGCCCTGACACCGGCGTTTCATCTGCGTGTCTCCGCCACGGAAAAACAGTCACCCGGAGCTGTGTCCAAGGTAATCTCCGTCTTATTCCTCGCGTGACATCGCCGCCTGTCAACTCGGCCACGTTCCGTATGGCACTTTGTAACACTAGATCGCTCAATAACAAAACATTTGTCCTCAATGATGCCATTTCCTCTCATAATCTGGATTTGTTTTTTCTCACTGAAACCTGGCTCTGCCCAGGTGACGTTAGTGCCTTTTCGGAACTTCTCCCCTCTGGCTATCTCTACCTCAACACCCCGCGACAAACGGGTAGGGGCGGGGGGATAGCCACCACATACAGACAGTCACTGAAGTGTCGCCAGCTGACCACTAGAGGGTTCTCTAGCTTTGAGTTACAAGTATTTGTGCTCACATTGTCCTGTCCTATTTTATGTGCAATAATTTACCGGCCACCTAAATTAAACAAGGACTTTTTGAATGATTTTTCAGAGTTTTTGTCAGAGTTCATGCCAAAGTTTGACAATATCCTAATTTGTGGTGACTTTAACATTCATGTTTGTTGCCCCTCTGATAAATTTGCTAATGATTTTAATGCACTTCTCCACTCACTGGATCTGACCCAGTCCATATCCTGCCCGACTCATAGGTTAGGTCATATCCTTGATCTCATCATCTCGCGTGGGGTAACAGTGTCAATCTGTGAGGTCTTGGATTTTCCTGTATCTGATCACTCTCTCATACGTTTTGACATCCGTGCTGCTCCATCTGCACCCACATCCACTGCCCCCCAACGTCGGCGAATCATTACCTCTACTACAGTTAATGACTTTGTTGCTGCATTTACTGCCTCTGATCTCTGTTCTACTGCTGACTTGGCATTACCTATGTGTCCTGAACTTTTCCTCTCCTCCTTTCACACCATTTGCTCTCAGATTATGGACTCTGTTGCCCCCTACAAGGTAATGGGTACCAAAAGCCCATCAGACCCCTGGCTCAATGATACAACTCGGGCCCTTAGGCGTCGGTGTAGACAGGCTGAGTGTAAATGGAAGAAGGACAGGCTGCAGGTGTCACTGGAGATGTTTAGAGACAGCCTTTCCACCTATCAGAGAGCAGTGAAGGAAGCTAAAGGACAGTACCTCTCCAATCTCATCAACAGCAATAGTCAACGCCCTGGAATTTTGTTCAGCACTATTAACTCTGTGATAAATCCGGTGTCTGTTGGTTTGAATAATGTATCTGAACACTCCTGTAGTGCATTCAAACACTACTTTCTGGATAAGGTTTTGTCTGTTAGGCAAGCCATCACACAAGCCCCTGCTGCTGTCATACCCTCACAAGCGGTACAATGTGTGCTGGAGAACTTTGAGGCAATTACCCTTGTGGATCTCAAAAAAGCTGTCCATGAATTGAAGGTTACCACCTGCCCTCTAGATGCTGTTCCTGCAAGGATTATGAAGGAAGCTATTGACATTGTGGGCCCCTGCCTTGTCTCCTTTATAAACAGTTGTCTCAGTTTGGGCACTGTTCCAACTGCCCTCAAGCATGCCATTGTCCGACCACTGCTAAAGAAACCAAACCTCGATTCTACTATACTGTCCAACTTCCGCCCAATATCTCATTTGCCATTGCTGGCTAAGCTGATGGAGAAGATTGTTGTCACCCAGCTTCAGTCTCATCTTCAACTGCACGCCATTGTCGATAAATTTCAGTCTGGTTTCAGGTCTCGGCATAGCACGGAATCTGCATTACTTAGGGTCCATAATGACATTCTTGGAGCCCTGGACAGTAAAAACTCTGTGGTTTTGGTGTTATTGGACTTGACCGCTGCATTTGATACCATAGATCATGCCATACTCATCTCCCGACTTCAAAACACTGTCGGATTGCAGGGCATGGTTCTCAAATGGTTTTCATCATACCTCACAAACAGAACCTTTTCAGTTATGCTTAATGACCTCTCCTCTTCAGCCGCTCCTCTGTCATCTGGTGTCCCTCAGGGATCCATTCTGGGTCCTATACTGTTCTCACTCTATATGCTGCCACTTGGTCAACTCATCTCCAATTACAATGTCCGTTTTCACTTTTATGCAGACGATCTTCAGATCTACCTTCCCGTGGTTCTGAGTAACCGTTCTGCACTGGATCCTCTTCATAACTGTATTCACAACATCAGACAATGGCTTTCTCAGAATTTCCTTCACCTGAATGAAGAAAAGACTGAGTACATCTTGTTCACCCCGGACTCTCCCAACAGTTCCCCCAGTTTTGGTCTTCCAACACCTCGGTTTGATACGGCAGTGCGAAACCTGGGTGTTATTTTTGACAGTGGTATGATTTTTGGAAAACAGATAAGTGCAGTTGTGAAAGCAAGCTTTTACCAGCTAAGACTACTCAGTAAGGTCAAACCATTTCTGTCCCGAGCTGACCTTGAAAAAGCTGTCCATGCCTTCATCAGCT
This sequence comes from Leuciscus leuciscus, assembly GCF_965113295.1. Taxonomy (NCBI): domain Eukaryota; kingdom Metazoa; phylum Chordata; class Actinopteri; order Cypriniformes; family Leuciscidae; genus Leuciscus; species Leuciscus leuciscus. The sequence continues at coordinate 4,561,780 of NC_138728.1, forward strand.
CGCGGATTGACTACTGTAATGCCCTCTACACTGGACTTAATCAATCACTCCTCAATCGGCTCCAACTGGTACAAAACGCTGCAGCACGTCTCCTCTCCAATACCTCCAAACGCTCTCACATCAGCCCAGTCCTCCGCTCTCTCCACTGGCTCCCAGTGCGATTCAGGGTGGAGTTTAAGATCCTGATGTTTGTGTTTAAGGCCATCAATGGTCTGGCCCCTGTTTACCTTACGGAGTTGGTAATGGTTCACCAACCAGTCAGAACTCTGCGCTCCTCAGATCACACCAGGCTGGTCACACCCAAGTTCAAGTATAAAAAGTTTGGAGGCCGGTCATTTGCCGTTCAAGGCCCAAAGCTGTGGAACGCACTTCCGGGACAGCTGAGAAGCATCACTGAGTTGTGTGTTTTTAAATCGCAGTTAAAGACACATCTTTTCAGACAAGCTTTCGATATGTAGCCACTGACTCGATTGTTGTTTTTATGTATATTTGTGCTTTTATTTATTGCTGTTTGCTGTGTTTCTTGTTTTTATTCTGGAAAGCGCCCTGGGCACCTTTCAGATTGTTGTAAGGCGCTATATAAATAAAATTTGATTGATTGATTGATTGAAAAACTGGTAACTGGTAAAACTATTTGCACTACAAACCAGTGTGTTTATGATAATAAAGCAAAATAATATGATAACAATTACTAGTTTGCAATATAAAGCAACATAACAGACAGTTTTTGTACAAGTTAATAACTGGTAGTGAATGTCACCAGACGCTTCGCACAATCATGTTACTAATAGCCGCACCACACTTACATTTAGATAGAAGCAGCATGAACAATGACACTCACTTATGACAGCAATTTCAACTTTCTCTTTAGGTTCGGTGTAGCTATGTTTCAAGTTTTTGCTGCCTTCAAGTCTGAAGTAATACGACCCATTATCCCTCTGACGGACATTATCGAAGCGGGTGGTGCAGTTTTTCTCTGTAGGAGTGCCAAATATTTCTCCTTTTAACGATGCAGTGTCGGGGCGACTGGAGTCAAACACTACAGTGGGAGAGTTTCCGTCTTTATACCATATTCTCTTTACATCTTCAGTGAGTTCTGTTACATATTGTTGACCAATATCAAATGTGCAGGGTATGAAAACACAGGATCCTTTTAGAGCTTCTACTTTCTCCAGCAGACTGATACTAAAGCCACAAAAAACTCCTAAAACACACAGACAAGAGGAACTGATCACACAGAGTTTAACATGCAGAATAAACTGCTGCACTTTTTCATATGGAAATGCTTTCAGAATATTAATTAAGCAGAGGAATAATCTAAGAATGAAACCTTGTATCAGACATCCAGTGAGGAGGAACGTCACAGATATTTCCATCATTTACATTCACTCCACCTTACAACAGAAAATACAAACACACAATCATATACACTCTTAAAATAAACTGAAGAACCTTTAACATCCATTTAATCTTTCCATTCCATAAAAGCTTCTTTATAGGGAAAAAACAATGTTCTTTAGATTATTAAAAGGTTCTTCATATTAAGAAAATGTTTGTTTTCATGAGTGAGATAAATGTCATGAGAAAAAATACAGGCTACTAAATCAAAACTCTAAATCACTGAAAAATTTTAAATAATTTTTTATAAAGATTAAAAACAGTTTCATCTCGGACATGTTTACAACCTGAGTGTCAAAAGACTTAAAATCTCTAAACGACAGAAGTTTTAGTGTGTTGTGTGTAAGTGACTTACCGGAGAAGAGTGAAAGAGCGACTGTGACTCTTCTACACTGGATAGAGGGAGATCTGTGTGTGAAAACAACACGTCTTTACTTCTATTAGAGTTTTACCACTTCCCCTTTCAGTCCGAACTAAATAACCATAGCCTGACTGAGTAATATATGCTTATCAGTATGAAGCTTATTGAATAATATTCAAAAAAACATTTCTTTATATTTATTTGAAACATCTTGTGAGACTAAGTGTAGAAATAATAATTCTCAACGCTTAATAATTATTAAATATTATTCAGGAATAAGTGTTGAATCACATTTAAAACGCAATCTGTTAAGGAAAAATTTACATTTCATTTATTTGCGTTTCTTACTTTTAAAGGTTGGCTATTATAGTATTACAGTAAGAAACATGGGAAATTCAGGACTAAATAGCTTGCAGATTCTTTCGTACCCAAGATATTGAGTGAAACCGAAAGCAGAACAGATTTCAGCAAATACTGCTGTTTTGTTTCATGTTTGTTTCTGATGTATTACTGATGTGTCACTTTCATAAAAAATGAGTCATTAAGAACCTTAAAAATAAAAAAAGTTTTAATAAATATTTTATTTTGCCTTTAATAAAAATGGTCTTGATGGGGGGAGGAGTCAGTTCTGCCACACTCATGTACGCATTAGTGAATCTCGATCATATGAATCTCCTCATCAACAGCGATCATAATGGAGTGCTATTAAATTTGAAGCAAAAGACCGCGGTCTTCAGACACATCTCAGAATAGCTCAGAAGATAACAACTTGCAGAGCTGCCAACTCTCACGCATTCAACATGAGATTCACACAATTGACACTGACACGCTCTCACGGCACGTGCATTTTATCACGCAGTGAAAAATCGCGAAGCAAAGAGAACATTGACACCAACAGACAAGACAGAGCAGGTTTATATGATATGAAACAGTATATTTCTAATTCTATCAATTTTATTATGAAATTCAAACAATAAATATCATTTTAGCTCTCCTAAATGTGACGTGACAGATCGTGGCACGTGAACTGATCACATGGCCCGTCTCCAGCTTTGAGATATAAGGTGGGCCAAGTGAAATTCCTGGTGGGCCCAGAGTTATAACATTATTTTATTTTTTCCCTGTAACAAAACTTTATTTTATAATAAAAGAGGCAGGTCTTGAAAGGAAATCTGCTTTATTTACAGGGCTCAACGCTAAGGAGCTTTTCTACAGTCAGTAATAAAACAACAAATGACCAAATTACAAACAGTAGCACAAATAAATGCAATCAGGGCAGGACTGAGGGGTCTGGGGCCTCAGGGCTTGAGTTTATGTAAGGGCCCTACCTACACTAAAAATGACCTCAACTAGAACATCATTTTGGAGTAGCACAAAATACACAAACATAAAATATGCTTTGAGGTTTCTAGAACAATTAATATGCAACATGCCTAGCCAAGTCAAAGTTTAGAGGTAATCATGTGACTTATGAGTGGCGCCTCCCATTATGCAGGGCAGCTGCGGCGTTTCAGTGCTGTGTGTTTGTTTGTTTGATTTGCTGTTGTTCGCTGTTGTTTTTCTAAATATGCGGTTTAGCTACAATCGTGACATGCTTATGAACATCAGGGGAACAAAGCCTGCCAGCTTGATCCCTGAATTCCTGACTTTTGAGGAGGATATCATTAAGTCAGTGACAAGAGTCAAGCGGCGCAGCCGAGCGAGAGGGAGGAGAGCGGGGGCTCTCCACAGGTGGAGGAAGCGGGGACACAGAGTTTCTCTCCCTGCTGTCTGCCTGTCTAACGTGCGCTCCCTCAGTAACAAAATCGATGAGCTTAATCTACTGTTACGGACCAGCCGAGATTTCCGTATGAATTCGGCTTTTGTCTTCACCGAAACCTGGCTGAATGTGGACACTCCGGATTCAGCGGTGGAATTTGTAGTATCAGGTTAACTACTGGGGTAGGAACCTTGTGTAGGTGGTTGTTGAGGGGGGGATCATTAAAGCCGTGGGTTCAATGGACGTACTGTGGTGATCCTTGTGTTGAGCCTCCTATAAAGGTTATGGTGTGTACCTAAAACCACATAACATGGTGTCAGAAGCAAAAACGTGATATTAACGAACGTCGAAGAAATAAGAGATAACGCAGTACGCAGGCTAGTTGTTCAACGTTATTTGTTTTCTCTTTGCCGATTACCGAAAGTTTGGGGCTAACGCTAATGCTAGCGAGCTCACGGACGGCAAAATGAATCAGTTTCAAGTTTCCCCACCAGAGAAGTTCACATTTAAAGCCGAAGACTGGACAAAATGGATTAAACGCTTCGACAGATTCCGCATTGCATCTGGATTGGAGACACAAGCGGACGAAAATCAAGTGAATGCACTGATTTACACAATGGGGGAGGAGGCGGAGGATATACTGGTTTCCCTGCACCTCAGCCCAGAGGAAGCGAGTGAGTACGACACAGTTAAGAGAAAGCTGGATGCTCACTTTGTAACACGCAGAAATGTGATCTTCGAGAGGGCAAAGTTTAACCAGAGGCAGCAAGAAATGGGCGAGTCGGCTGACAGCTTTCACACAGCGCTGCACTGTCTAGCGGAGCACTGCGGATACGGGGCTCTGCATGACGAAATGGTGAGAGATAGACTTGTTGTGGGTCTGAGAGATAAACGCTTGTCAGAACAGCTACAACTCGATCCCGAACTGACTCTAGAGAAAGCAATTAACAGAGCTCGACAAAGCGAGCAGGTGAAGAAGCAACAAGAAATGCTAAAAATGAACTTCAAAGCAGATATTAATAACGCTCAGCTTGACAGCGTGCACGCGCGACAGCGCAACGGCGCACGTGCAAAACAACCCAAGCCACAATACAAGCAAACAGAAAAAAAACTGAAGGAAAGACAGGCACAATGCAGCAGATGTGGTGATTCAAGATGGCATAGCCAACAGCAATGTCCAGCTAAAGAGGTAATATGCAATAACTGCAGAAAAAAAGGACATTACGCCAGAGTGTGCAAAACCAAAAGGATGTGTGAAATGCATGTAGCTACAGTGGTTGAGGACACTGGTGAGGAAGTTGCATTTCTGGGTTCACTGTCAGCGGACGCAAATGACAGCCCATGGATGACAGACATACATGTGGAGAATCTCAATGCACGCTTTAAAATTGACACTGGCGCAGACGTCACTGCTATATCGGAAATGCTGTATAACCAGGGCCAGTTCAGCAGGCTGGAGAAGTCAACGAGGGTTCTGCTGGGGCCAGGAGGGACTCGTCTGAATGTGAAGGGCAAGTTCACAGCCACTCTCAGTAAGAACAGTAAAAGTACTAAAGAGGAAATTTACGTTGTGGAGGGGCTGTGCACACCACTGCTAGGCGGGCTTGCTGCAGTGGCACTGCAGTTGGTCACCAGAATAAATAACGTCAGCCTGGACTCCAAAGAGACAGTAAAAAGGGAGTTCCCTAAGCTTTTCTGTGGACTAGGTAAAATGGAGGGCGAGTACAACATAGTACTGAAACCAGGCGCTCAGCTTTTCTCCCTCTCAACTCCCAGGCGCATCTCCCTCCCACTCCTGCCAAAAGTTAGAGAGGAGCTGGACCGTATGGAGCAGCAGGGAGTTATCTCAAAGGTGGAGGGGCCCACTGAATGGTGTGCGCCTATGGTGGTGGTGCCGAAACGCACGGGCAAGGTGAGAATATGCACCGATCTCACACAGCTGAACAAATCAGTTATGAGAGAGAAGCACCCCCTCCCCTCAGTTGAACACACTTTAGGACAGCTCGCTGGGGCCAAAGTGTTTTCAAAGCTAGACGCCAACGCAGGCTTTTGGCAGATTCCACTGTCCAAGGAGTCAACTCTGCTGACCACTTTCATAACTCCGTTTGGGCGGTATTGTTACAATCGCCTGTGCTTTGGGATCTCGTCAGCACCAGAACATTTCCAAAAGCGCATGTCACGCATCTTGGAGGGCCTAGTGGGTGTTCTGTGTCAGATGGATGACGTGCTCATTTGGGGAGCCACACAGACGGAGCATGATGAGAGACTGTGGAGAGTACTGTCACGACTGCAGGAGGCGGGAGTGACGCTCAACGACAAGTGTGAGTTTTCTAAGAGCAGGATAAAGTTCCTGGGGCAGGTCATTGAGGCATCAGGCGTCAGTGCTGACCCTGATAAAGTGAGCGCTGTAAAAGCTATGTCAGCACCCAGTAACGTCGGCGAGGTGAGACGCTTCCTGGGGATGACAAATCACCTGGGGAAGTTCCTGCCTCACTTGGCTGAGAAAACACGACCACTCAGAGACCTGCTGAAAAAGTCCAGTATGTGGGCCTGGGGGCCGCAACAACAACAGGCCTTCGATAACATAAAAGAAGATCTGACGACACCCCCAGGGCTCGCATTGTATGACCCTAACGCTGAAACGCTTGTCTCCGCCGACTCTTCCTCATATGGGATGGGCGCCGTTCTTCTCCAGCGGCACACAGACACAGAGTGGGAACCTGTGGCGTATGCCTCGAGAGCCCTCAGCAGCACTGAGCAGCGATACGCCCAGATCGAGAAGGAGGCGCTAGCATCAACATGGGCCTGCGAAAGGTTCGCAGAGTTCCTCATTGGGAAGAGTTTTCAAATTGAAACCGACCACAAGCCCCTGATTCCTCTACTAGGCTCAAAGAGCTTAGATGAACTTCCTCCACGCATACAGCGTCTGCGCATGCGATTAATGCGGTTTGCCTACACCATATTACATGTGGCTGGCAAAGACATTGCAACTGCGGATGTGCTGTCCCGAGCTCCTGTCAGTCACACTGAAGAAGGATTGCAGGAGGAGGAAATCAACCTCTATGTTGACTCTGTTGTAGCGAATCTCCCAGCTACAGAAAAGAGGTTAAGAGAAATTCAGAGACACCAGGACGACGACTCCACACTCAAGCACTTGAAGAAATTCTGTGTCGAAGGATGGCCAGATAAATTCTCAATTAACAGAGCGTTTCAGCCATATCTGCAATTTTCAGGTGAGCTCACAATCCAAGATGGTCTACTGTTGTATGGCAGCAGGATAGTCATCCCAGCATCGCTTAGGGCGGACATTCTGTCCAAGCTGCACGAGGGCCATCTGGGAATAATAAAATGCAGAGAGCGAGCTAAGCATTCAGTGTGGTGGCCAGGGCTCAGCAGAGAGCTGACAAACATGATAGAGAAATGTGATGTGTGTAGCCGTGAAAGAGTAAATTTCAAAGAAAAGATGATGTCTACTGAGTTTCCGCCAAGACCATGGTCCACTGTAGGAGCGGATTTATTCCAGATAGACAACAAACAATACCTGGTCATCGTGGACTATTTCTCCAGATATTTTGAAGTAGCCAAACTGACATCTACAACATCTGGAGCTGTGATTGATCACGTCAAGTCTATCTTTGCTCGTCATGGTATACCTGAAGTGGTCCGCTCAGACAATGGCCCACAGTTTGCATCTGAGATTTTCAGACAGTTCGCACAGGATTGGGGTTTTAGTCATGTGACATCCAGCCCCCATTTCCCACAGAGCAACGGGGAGGCGGAGCGTGCTGTGAGGACAATCAAAAGTCTCCTCAAGAAATCCAGCGACCCTTATCTCGCCCTGATGGCCTATCGAGCTGCTCCCCTGGCGAATGGATACAGTCCCACTGAACTTCTGATGGGGAGGAAAATAAGAACGCCAGTTCCTGTCATTCCATCCAAGCTCAACCCAGGGTGCGCAGACATGGATAACCTGAAAAGGACAGAGCAAAGGTACAGACAAAAACTGTGACAGAATTATGACCAAAGACACAGAGCACGCAACATGCCATACCTTCAACCCGGTGATCATGTGTGGGTCAAAGATACAGTGGAAAGAGGCACGGTGGTGTCTACTGCCGGCACGCCGAGGTCATACATCATTGAGACGCCTGGGGGCGCTCTGCGAAGGAACAGATACCATCTTTCACCAACCCCTGTGGCTCCTGGAGAACCTGCTAACTTAATTGAACCAGCACCCGAGAGCACAGTTCCTGAGGACACACACACTCCTGTCACACCCGGAGCACAGTGTGTAGCCAGTCAGCAGTCTCCTGTGTGTGAAAGACGTTTCCCAGCCCGAATAAGGAATCCTCCTTCTTACTTGAAAGACTTTGTTCGTTCTTAGGAATGGCACCTGAGTTATGGGGGAGGGCAGGGAGTAGTTGATTGTCGCCAATTTATGTTGTTGATAAAATGTTTACAGAAGCACATGTTCATAGTACTTCACAGCCAAACTGTATATAAAAAAAAAAAAGAACCATAAATGTGTGTTACGGCTGTTACTGATCTGGATCGTCATTTTAGTGATGGTATGGGTATATTTTCAGTATAAGTAATCGGAAGAGCCTTCTGTTAAAGTTTAGAAATGCTCTTAATGTTATTTCTGTTTCTCCATCTGCACATGGCTTATCCTGCTTAGAAAGGGGGATGTAGTATCAGGTTAACTACTGGGGTAGGAACCTTGTGTAGGTGGTTGTTGAGGGGGGGATCATTAAAGCCGTGGGTTCAATGGACGTACTGTGGTGATCCTTGTGTTGAGCCTCCTATAAAGGTTATGGTGTGTACCTAAAACCACATAACAGAATTACCTGGATTTAACTTAATCAGAGCCGACCGCGACAAAGGACGAAGTGGGAAGACATCAGGCGGAGGTCTGTGTTGTTATATTAATTTAAATTGGTGCACTGGCGTTTTAGTATTATACAAACATTGTTGCCCCTTGTTGGAGTTCATGGCCATAGACTGCAGGCCCTTTTATGCCCCTAGAGAGTTTGCCTCTGTTATATTTGCATGCGTGTATATTCCACCTGAAGTTAACACACGGGAAGCGCAGTACGCTTTAACGGAGCTGATCATAAACATTGAGAATAAGCACCCTGACTCTGTACTTCTTGTTATGGGCGACTGTAATGCATGCCATTTGAAACATGATCTGCCCAAATACAAACAACTAGTTAGTTGTCCGACTCGTGGAGGAAATATACTGGATCATTTTTATTCTGTTCACAAAGCAGCATATCGTTCACTTCCCCGTGCCCCTCTTGGGAACTCAGATCATTGTTTAATTCAGATGGTCCCCATCTACAAACAAAAACTAAAACTAGCAAGAGCGGTTCAGTATACATCTAAAAGATGGACGACAGAGGCAATTGGGATGTTACAAGACTGTTTAGACACCACTGATTGGGAATCCATGCGTGCCTCTTGTGACTCTATGGACTCATATACAGACACTGTGTGTTCATATATTTCATTCTGTGAGCAAGCTTATATTCCCACCAAAACTGTGGTGAAATATAACAACAACAAACCCTGGTTCAGAAAATCCCTCAGGCTGCTCAGGGAAACCAAAGAACAGGCCTACAGAGAAGGAAATGGAGATGAATACAGGTTGGCCAGACAAAAGTTAAATAAAGCCATTAGGAAAGCAAAAAGTGCCTACAAGGTGAAGATGGAGGAACAATTTGCCATTAATGACTCCTCTTCAGCTTGGAGGTCGCTGAAGAACTTGACAGGCTATAAAAATAAACAACAAGAAGTCACTCCATCTGCTAAACTGGCCAATGAATTCAATGTTTTTTATACAAGATTTGAGAAATCTCCATGCCCTTATCCTTTCCCTTCCGGGGGCGTCACACTTAGGGAGGGGGAGAACATTGCCCCTCAAGATCAAGTCACCTTTGACATTGACATTGACATTGAGGAGAAGGATGTGTATCGGCTATTTAGCCGACAAAATGTAAGGAAAGCGGGTGGCCCTGATGGGATTTCACCTGCCACCCTGAAGTACTGCGCTAGTCAGCTAGCTCCAGTTTTTACAGACATTTTTAATCAGTCAATTGTTTTATTTTTGAAGAGGTTAATTAAAAAAATTAATTTGGAAAGTGAGTAGAGAAGACTAGGGCAGCTAAACTTACGCGTGGTTAGCTAAGTTTAAGCCAGACAGAACATCAACCTGACCGTCCAGAACTTTTTGCTCTATCAAGCTAATCGTTTATAAATAATAAATGTTGCATCATTGCTAAACAACAATAACTTTAGCAGATTATTTAATATACCTCAATTTGTGTCGCTGTACAGCCTTCCCCTACTGGACGCATCTGGAACAGCAGGGGCGTAAAACTGCCTGAGGCGTATGTCTACCGGCTCCAGGTCTGCAGCCTCCCCCTACTCATTTAATATTAAGATAAGATAAGATGAGAATCACTTTATTCGCCAAATGCATCAGCAGATACACAGGAATTTGATATGGCCATCAGTAACACACAAACTCAACACACAAACATATATGACAAACAAAAAGCATGCCTAAAACAATCAAATCAAATAATAAAATAGTCCAAAAATAGTGCTGGATCAGCTATTCATAAGGGAAATGGCTCTTGGAAAAAAACTATTAAGATGGCGTGAGGTCCTTGTCCTCAGCGCCCTGTACCTTCTTCCTGAGGGAAGCAGCCTAAAAATGTCACTTGCTGGATGGGACTGATCAGCAGCAATTTCTGGACGGTCAGGTTGATGTTCTGTCTGGCTTAAACTTAGCTAACCACGCGTAAGTTTAGCTGCCCTAGTCTTCTCTACTCACTTTCAAAATTATTTATTTTTTTAATTTTCTTTTGTTGCCTGCCTTTATCTTGCGTGAGATGGCCTCTTCTGGTAAGACTATGTTTACTCCTTTCTGGTTTGAGTTGTTTCTTATAAATGAGATGATCTAACTATCTAATTTATATCTAAATATAAATTTTTCTTAAAATAGCTTACTGATCTGGACTAAAATGTAGGCTGTGTGCACTTAATGTGAGATTTATCATACTCTGTCTTTACCAAGTTCTCTTTAACTTGCATCCCATAAAGGTGTGTGTTTGCTTTAGCTACTTAAGGAAATGAAAATCTCTCTCTCTCTCTCTCTCTCTCTCTCTCTCTCTCTCTCTCTCTCTCTCTCTCTCTCTCTCTCTCTCTCTCTCTCTCTCTCTCTCTCTCTTTCTCTAAACTTGTATAAACTATAATAAGCACCCATCTCTTTTTTTAAACTGTATTCCAAACCAATAGATTCTCTAGTAAATAAATGACTTACAGAGACATACATGGACATGTTTTTAATGTCATTTTCAATTTTCTCTGCACAGTCCATCATCAGTGGCCAAAAGAAATCAAAGTGTCTTGACACTTTTTCCAAAAGTGTTCCACCAACAAGTGCCTGTGCCGTTGAACTTTGAAGATCAGGAGCAAATTGATGCTATCACTCCCTCCAGGTAATAAACGACACCACGGTTCTGGTTACTGATGGATTTATTGCTCTTGTCATCTTTTTGTCCGCCATCACATTCACCATCAATGAAATCCACCGTCAAACTACAGTATGACAATGTAAAAAATAATCACGTTCACATTATGAAGAGATACAAATACACTCGGGAAATACAAACATAATACACATACCTCGCTGGCTGCACATAACCAAGAGGGAATGAGTTCACTTGAAAATACCCGGTTCAAAAAACAAAAATGAAAAACATCTTCTTTTCTTCTTCACTCAGAAACACGTGTAACCTTAATCCACACACGGAGAATAATTTTTTTGACCAAATATGTGTTTTTTCCTGTTGCACCTTTTTTAAAGTGCCAGAGTGCAACGCAAAATGTACTTTAGTTCCTAGTTAAACTCAACACTCAATATTCATGAATGGATTAAACAAATATAACAAAACATGTTAAATAACAGCAATAATATGTATGGCAGTTATACTCCCACCAAATGACTATTTTGTCATTTCACCTCAGAATTGAAACCTTTTTACACCTTAATTTCAACCCTATAGTATGCCTTAAATCTTGCAGCAACAAAATGCTGTATTCATGAAATGGCAACTATAACCATTATTCTGCCTCAAGCAGTAAAACTGTCTTTTGTACAGGCCTATCAAGGTAGACTGGCTTGGAAATGCGTTTTCCTTGGCTGTCTAAGGTCGAGTCACTAATTAACAGTTTCACCTTTCGGACCTTTCCATCAGTGCTCGGATACACCTCTGTTACCCTTGCCAATCTCCATTGGTTACGTGGAGAACTGTCCTCCTGCAGGATGACAATGTCGTTAACCTTCGTATTTTCTCTTCTCTTCGTATTAACTGTCGTTAATCTTCTCTTTCTGCCATATTTGTCTTTGCTGAAGATTAAGGAGATATTCCTTCTTCCACCTTGACCAAAATTCGTTTGCCAAAAACTGCACCTGGCGCCATCTCTTGCGCAAGTATAGATCCTGACTCACAAATTCACCTGGAGGTGGGAATACTATGTTAGACTTCATCATAAGAATATGATTGGGCGTGAGAGGTTCAAGGCTTGTTGGGTCATTTAAATGCTCAATTGTCAGAGGTCTGCTATTTATAATAGCCATCACTTCATACAGAAAGATTCTGAGCGAGGCACTGTCGAGTCGTTTAGCAGACTGGTCAAGGATTGCGGTTAAAACACTTCTGATCGTCCTTATCTGTCTCTCCCATACGCCTCCCATGTGGCTTGATGATGGGAAGTTCATTATGAACTCACATCCGTGTTCCTTCAACTGTTCATGATCCAAATTCTTTATTGCATTCATGAACTCTCCTCTTGCACCTACGAAGTTAGTGCCTTGATCACATCTCAACTGTCTTACATGTCCGCGTATCGCGATGAATGCACGCAATGCGTTGATAAAGGCATCTGTAGTGAGGTCATCAAGCATTTCAATATGTATGGCTCTAGAGCACATACAGGTGAAAATAAGACCATATTTCTTTAGTTCCTTTCTTTCTTCACATAGAACGGTCCAAAGCAATCTATGCCACAATATGTGAAAGGAGGTGTAATTTCCATTCTTTCCTCTGGCAAATCTGCCATTTTTGGATCTTGTGTGTTCCTTCTGTACTTTCTGCATGTTGTGCACTTGTAAATGTGTGAGGCAACTGCACTGCTGCATCCTATGACCCATACTCCATTGGATCGCAATTCGTTGGCAGTTATTCCTCTTCCTTGATGATGCACCTTTTCATGGTAGTGCTTAATAAGCAACGATGATACATGACTCTTATTTGGCACAATGGCAGGATGCTTGACATGTGGATGAAGAACAGATCTTGTCAAACGTCCTCCAACCCTAAGCACACCATGCTCGTCTACAAACGGACTCAGTTTGTGTAGTTTGTTTACTTTGTCTTTGGGTTTTACTTCTTTGCCCTGCTTTATACCTCTGATTTCACTGCTGAATGCTTCCCTCTGAACCAACTTGATTATAAACAGCTCTGCTTCTTTTCGTTCCTCAATACTTGTAGCTCCACTTACTTTATCTTTGATGCCCTTGATCTGCTTAGCATGGCGCTTTAGAAGAGCGATAGCCTTGACAGCTCTTTTCCAGTCAGAGAATTTTGTTAGGCGGTCTAACAATGACCTCTCCTCCCTCACCTTGGTGTTGAGCACCAGGGCCTTTCGAAGTTCCGGATCATCATCATAGACTTCTCCCACCATAGCATCTCCTCTGGGTAGCTCTCTTTCCCATAAAAAGTCTGGACCAGTGAACCAATTTGAAGCAACAAGCTGATCTGCGGAGAGACCTCTCGACGCATGATCCGCAGGATTATCTTCAGACTTTACAAAGTGCCATTGTTCAGGATCTGTAGTGGACTTGATTCTTTGGATTCTGTTCGCTACAAACACATGAAACCGTCTGGCATCATTGTTTATATAGCCGAGGACGACCTTTGAGTCAGTCCAAAAATATTCTTGAAGACCCTCTATTTCCAGCTCATTTCTGAGCATAACACTTGTTCTTGCTGCAACAACTGCAGCCGACAACTCAAGCCGTGGCACTGTGGTTACTTTGGTAGGAGCAACTCGTGCTTTTCCCATGACTAGAGTGCAGTGAACATCTCCCTTGACGTCGACTGCTCTGAGATACGTACATTGCCCATAACCGATGACGCTTGCATCTGAGAAGTGGTGAAGTTCGTACTGCTTGACATCCTTGAAGTTATCTGGGATATAGCACCTCCTGATCCTTACATTAGATAAATTTCGAAGATATTGTAGCCAGATTTCCCACTGTGCTCTCAGCTCTTGTGGGAGTGGCTCATCCCAAGTTACTTTGTCTCGACACAGTTGTTGTAGGATCTGCTTTCCACGGAGAATAAAAGGCGCTACGAACCCCAATGGATCATAGATGGAAGCTACTGTAGAAAGTACTCCTCTTCTGGTATTTGGGTGTTCCTTGACAGTCACTCTGAACTGGAAGTCATCAGAGGATACACACCATAGAACGCCAAGAGCTCTTTCCATGAGTGGCTCACCCAAAGCCATATCCATGTCTTTGACACTTTCAGCACACTCGTCCTTCGGTATTGATTTCATTACCTCCTTGCTGTTGGAGATAAATTTGTGTAGTCTAAGCTTGCCTGTGCTGCAAAGCTCTCTCGCTTCCTTAATCAATTGGATTGCTTCAGCGTCAGATGTTGCGCACACCAGACCATCGTCAACATAAAAATTCCTTTGGATAAACTTAACAGTGCTTGGGTTAAATTTATCCTGACATTGAGCGGCTAGATGCTTAAGTCCAAAATTGGCACATCCAGGTGAGGAGGCTGCCCCAAATAGGTGGACTTTCATCCGAAAAAGATCGGTTTTCGAGACTCTAGATCATCGTTCTCCCACCATAAGAACCTTAGTAGTCTTGGTGCTCAGGCCTTACATGGAACTGGTGAAACATTTTTTCCACATCACACATGATGGCAATCGGGCCTTTGCGAAACCTACAAAGAACTCCCACCAAGGTGTTTGTGAGCTCTGGACCAGTAAGAAGTTGGTCATTCAGTGACGTTTCCTGGAACCTTGCTGAGCAATCAAAAACAACTCGTATCTTCCCAGGCTTTTGGGGGTGGTATACGCCATGGTGGGGAATATACCAGACTGGTTGATTGTCCAGCTCTTCTTCAGGGACTTTTTCTGCGTCGCCACTAGCAATGATGTCTTTCATAAACCCCAAGTAGTCAGTGCAGTATTGCTGGTCTCTCCTGAGCTTTCGTTCCAAGGACATTAGACGTTGAACAGCACATGATTTATTATTTGGTAGATTTGGTCTTTCTTGTTTGAAAGGTAAGGGCATTTCAAAATGACCGTCTTGCTTCTGTCTGATTCCGTCTTTCAGTTTAGCCAAGAAGTGAAGATCTTCTTGAGAGAAGGTTGTCTCTTCTCCACCTCTCTCACTGAAATCAGATTCCAACATCTTAATTATGTCATCTGGAGAAACCATTTCACTGACCTGGGTATTGCAGACATAGTGGACTTCTCCCTTAAGCTTGACCATTGCATTCACTTCAGGCATGACTTGTTTTACGATGATGCGGTGACTTACTCCAATTGCATCACCGTAGTGTTCACCTGGGTCACCATAACTCACTATGCTCCAACCTAAGTCAGTCTTCTGAGCAAATGGCTGGCTTTCCTCTCCACAAACGACTTCACGTGGCATTAGAGCTTGTGGGCAATTGTACCCAATCAACAGACCAATTTCACAATCCTTTTGAGGCGCGATGTGGTCAGCAAGATGCTCCAAATGAGGCCATGCCTTTGCTGTCTCAGGCACTGGGATGTGTGTGCGATTAGCAGGGATGAAGTCACGAGTGTAAACTGTCGGCACTGTTAACTTCTTGGAGGAAAATAGGCCCCTTATTTGTAGACTATTAAGTCTTTTACAGTTAATGATTGTCCCCTTTGACGACATCGTAGAAAGTTTTAACTTCACTTGTTCAGTGTTTGTATCAAGAACATCTGCCACTTCATCAAGAATGAATGAAGAGTCGCTCTGTGTATCTAACAGAGCATAGACGAGAACTTCCTTGTCTGGATCACTTGGCATTGACACATAGACAGGTACTATTGCCGACGTCTGTGTACTATTAGTATCTTGCACAACTCTGTTAGAGGTTGTTTCCTTTGTGACGTCTTGTGGTTGAGTTTTTTCCTTAGATTGTTCTTTCTTTAGTTCATGGTCCCTTTTTGAACGTTCTTCGTGCAGGCATGTTGGGTGCCTCTTTGAGCATGAATCGCAGACCATCCGGTTACTGCAGCTCTTAGACTGGTGACCAGGGCTCAAACAGCCGAAGCACAGCTTTTCACTTTGTATAAATTTTACGCGGTCAGCAACTGGCTTCTCTCTTAATTTGTAGCACTTGTGTAAGCTGTGTCCTGTTTTTTTACAAAACACACATGTGACTATTTTCCTTTCACTGGTGTTTGTTGTGAAGATCTTGGCACCAACAGTTTGGTTCTTGGAGGTCATAATGGTCTGGCTCCTGGTCTTAGCTTTATCAGACTCACTTTGCCGTAATGCATGGAAGGATGTAATGGGGTTGCAAGCGATGCTAGCCTCCATTGATAGGAACGCCACAAAATAACTGAAGTTTGGGAATCTTCCGTGTTCAAGTAGATATTGTGTGGCTGCTCGGTTCCATCCAGAGCTTAACCAGTCAGGTAACTTGGCAGCAAGTTTTTGATTCTCAATTCCATCATTAAGAATGTGTAGACTTTCATTGTTAGCCATAGCACTTTCGCAACTGCGTAAAAGGTCCACAAATTTCCTCAACTCAGCACTCTCTCTTGAAGCTATTTTTGGCCATGCATGTAGTTTGTCTCGGAAAGCCTTGGCAATTACAAAGGGTTGGCCATATCTTTCATTGAGCAGGTGCCATGCTGCATTGTATGAATCTTCTGAACCAGACAGAAAATGACCTTCTAAGGCTTCTCTAGCAGCTCCTCCGACATATTTTTGAAGGAAGAAGACTTTCTCTGCAGTTGGAATATTATTTTTCTCTATAAGTGTCTGAAAGGATGATTTCCAATGATTAAACCTGAGTGGATCTCCACTAAAGATTGAAGGCTCTGGAATGGGTAGCCTGTTTGCTGTCATAGCTTCAGCTAAGACCTTCACCAGCTCTCGCATGTCATTTTGGAGTTCACTTCTAGGAGTCACATCTCTGAGCGGTGGTGGATGCTGATCAGCAGTACTCGCTTGATTTATGATCTGCATATCTGTAGGCAACTCAGCTTTAAAGTTTTGTGGTACAAAGTCTTGGGTTGGATAGAGCTCATTTGCATTGTACACTTGAAGCTTTGCTTTGGCTGCATTAAGCCTTTTCAACTCTTCCAAACGCTCAAGCTCTCTTTTCAAATTTTCAACTGACCTTTTTCTTTTAGCATTCTCTTCATGCTGTCTCTTTAAGAGAGCAGCCTCTTGTCTCTCTCTTTCTATCTTGCGTTCGATTTCTTCCTTTTCTCTTTGAAGACGGCGAGTTGATGCAGCTGCTTCTTGGTCTGCAACTATCAACTTATCCTCAGCTTCAAGTCTCTGCAGTTCTGCTTGGTGGCTTTCTTGCTCATCCATAATCTTCAATACAGCCTGTGTATGCGCATACTCAGCAGCAGCTTCTTGTCTTTTGGATGAGGATACAGCAGAGTGAATGGAATTAGACTTAGAATTACTGCCCTGAAGTGAAACACTGGAGGTTGAAGACGCGAATACAGATGAAGCATCAGGCCAAATAATCTCCTTTTCATTTCCTTGAACCTGAGACTGTGCATTCTGTATTACAATTCTGGTGATGGATGCACATCTGTCCAACTTGCGTCTCATGTCATGAGCTGGGCTGTCAATCTTTCTGTATTCATCATAAACACTGTTCAGCTCAGATTCTTCTCTTTGAATACCTTTAATGCAGAGTTCTCAAACCGGTTCCACGGAGGGCCTAGTGTATGCAGGTTTTTGGTCTTTCCCTTCAATTAGAGCCCAATTAAGACCTAGACTACCAGGTTAGGGGAGATCTTAACCAATTAGTGACCTACTCAATCAGTTTGGTTCAAGGTAAAAGAGAAAACCTGCATACACTAGGCCCTCCGTGGAACCGGTTTGAGACCACTGCTGTGTTCTTGGAGGATATCACTGGGATCTTGTTTGATTACAGATTTTTTAGCCACCTTAGTCAAAACTTTCCAGCGTTCATAAACACTGTCAAAGCGAAGTAACAATCCTTTCACTTTCTCCTTCTGAAATTCCTTTCCCTTTTCTGTTAATGTTCGATCTCTTTCACTTCTACGAGGCTTTACAGACTTCTCTGACACTTGTTCTTTTTCACTTGTTTGTGACATCTTACATTATCTGGGAATTGCCTAGCAGATTTTTTCCTTTTTTTTTTCAAAACTGAGGTGAACAATCAAATTAAATTAGGTCAATGTCCTTTAGAATCACCCTTCAATTAAAGCAAAAACATTGTAAAGGCTTGGTCAATTACACTTGACAAACTGCTTATGGCCACATTTAAGTGAACATGCTTAGAAAATAATAAAAACTTCAAAAAACTGAAAGATATTGGCTTGCTTAAATGTGCACAAAAAAAATCTCCTTTTTCAAATAATCAATTACTTTAGACAATATCAATAAATTCCCCTTATACAATTTAAACCACAGTCATTATTAAGGTTACAAACAGTCCTTTGTAGTGTTCAAACTTATTGTCACCTTTCAGAACACACGCTTAAGTGTCTGACTTATGGACGTCTTAATGAAACACTGATAAACCGCAGGTCCTTAATGTTAAACATGGGCTTATCTGTGTTAAATCCCGTCTTGCCGAGTTGTGACACAGTCCGGGCCGGGCACGAGCAGGTTCGGGAACGTTGACGCAGGTTCGAGTTTGACTATCACTCCCTCCAGGTAATAAACGACACCACGGTTCTGGTTACTGATGGATTTATTGCTCTTGTCATCTTTTTGTCCGCCATCACATTCACCATCAATGAAATCCACCGTCAAACTACAGTATGACAATGTAAAAAATAATCACGTTCACATTATGAAGAGATACAAATACACTCGGGAAATACAAACATAATACACATACCTCGCTGGCTGCACATAACCAAGAGGGAATGAGTTCACTTGAAAATACCCGGTTCAAAAAACAAAAATGAAAAACATCTTCTTTTCTTCTTCACTCAGAAACACATGTAACCTTAATCCACACACGGAGAATAATTTTTTTTGACCAAATATGTGTTTTTTCCTGTTGCACCTTTTTTAAAGTGCCAGAGTGCAACGCAAAATGTACTTTAGTTCCTAGTTAAACTCAACACTCAATATTCATGAATGGATTAAACAAATATAACAAAACATGTTAAATAACAGCAATAATATGTATGGCAGTTATAGATGCAATCCACACTCACCTGACATAAATTCTGGCCAGCACA
Organism: Leuciscus leuciscus; assembly: GCF_965113295.1. Taxonomy (NCBI): domain Eukaryota; kingdom Metazoa; phylum Chordata; class Actinopteri; order Cypriniformes; family Leuciscidae; genus Leuciscus; species Leuciscus leuciscus. The sequence goes on from NC_138728.1 coordinate 4,580,823, forward strand.
CCCACACACACTATGACAAGATCAAATTCACCATGGATGTCCTTTTTAAAATTTTTTATGTTTAATTATTTTTATTTTTTTATGAAATACCCACAGATGTGAAACTCAAATAAAAAATGCAGTTTGTGTTCTCGTAACACTTTCTTTTATGTGGTCTGTGACTCTTAGGGGGTCTACAGTGATTCTGCAGGGTCTCCAATAAGTCTTATAGTTTATCTCAGTTGCTTTGATGCATTTCTCAGATCACAACTGAAATCACATCATCTTGTCACTTGTGCACATCATAAAAGCAATTTCTCATTCTTTTATACAAATTGCAAATGCTTCGGTACATTCATGCAATTGATAATGTACAACTGTCTGCTGTTTCCTACATTATCAACTCTTTATGTCATGTTGATTCAAAATATAGGCCTATAGGGACTATTTCTCTGTTGAATTGTCATACTCCTCAAAACATAGGCATTAGTTCCTTGGATAAGTCATTAAATGCAAAATGGTTGACTAGTTGTCATAAACTGTCAAGCATGTTTTCAATACATTTCTATTAGACTTTATTTTGTAAATGTGTCCTGAATTGATGAATTGCGGAGATGTATTTAGAATTTCACTAATGAAGGAAATAATGAATTGATAAATTAGGAAGCAGCAAGCCAATTCATAATCAATTGCATGAATTTACCAAAGCATTGGCAATTTGTTCAAAAGTAGTTATGAGAATTTCAGTAGTGATCTGAGAAATGTACCAAAGCAACTGTGATAAAAAATGAAGGATTCAGGAATTTTATACAAAATTTAACAGTGAGTTCTGCTGTGTGTGAATTTGACTAGATCAAATTCACCATGGATGTCCTTTTTTTTTTTTATGTTTAATTTTTTTTAAATCAGTGAGCAGAAACACGTTGACAGGAGGTTAGAAAAACAGTTAAAGAAGAGTGGCAAGCCATAGGGGAGTCATCAGGAGTCATCATAATTCATAAATGGTGTTGATAAATAATGTTTTTGTGAACAACAATATTGTCTCTTTCTTCTAAATCGCCCTTTGGATTTTAGAAAGGGATACATTGTGTTTGTCCTCATAAAATGCTATGTAGGACACTGTTAGCTGTATGATGACCAATAGTGAATAGTACAGCAGATATTTAATCGAGGATCCATATGATTACACAGTACTGTAAGTCTAATGGGCTAAATATGGTTAATATCTAAATGTAACTTCATATAAATTCACAACAACATATTTCACTCAGTCTCCTGTATATAAAAACACAGTGAATATTCTATATTCAATATTCAATTAACTATTCTACAGTAGGTCATATATCATTACTTGTCATCTGATCCAACTATGTGTATTATACATTTTTTAATTCACAAAAACAAATAGTCTTCTGTAGGCTGAGTGAAGAGAGTGAAGCCCAACTGAATATCGACAGATATTTGAATCCATAGTGCAGATCTACACTGTAACATTTATATTTAAATTAACAAAAACCACAAAATTGGGCAAAGTCTATGAACGGGACGGTTATTAATGTGTAAGTTTTGAACGTCGATTTAATGGTGTTATTTCGCAGTATATCCCCCTACTGGACGCATCTGGAACAGCAGGGGCGTAAAACTGCCAGGGGTGTATATCTACCGGCTCCAGGTCTGCAGCCTCCCCATATAGTATTAAATAGCCATTATAATACAATAAAATACAGGCTGTGCTCCCTCAGTTGAGAGAAGATCAAAACCCTGAAATAACATTGAGCAATAAAGCTAGCATCTGTGTCCTTTTATGTCAGATTATTTCATTTTAATCAGTAAATTCGATCAGAATAAGAAAGACACTGTATGACTACCAATCAAATGAGATCAAATAAACAAAATGCATCTTTGGATTTAATGCAGCTCAGACATAGCATGAACTGATTTAAACAACAATTATAATTGCATAATCAGTGTTGGGTTTAATGCTGTTAGCAAGGTTACAGACTGACAGATGAAGATCAAGATAAAGTTCAAATGCACTTCAAAAATACTTTTTAGAAAGAGTCATTAGTACAGTAATCTAATTACAATGTTGAAGCTTATGAATTGAAATCGTGAAATTTGTGTCAAGAACTAATAAAACAGAAGCATACCAGTCATTCTCTACCATGTAAACATTGTAACATGTTACCAAATGTTTTAGCTAAACTCAAAAGTTGGCAGCCCTGAACAACAGACGCATGTCCTCTCGTGATCTGATCTTTTTGAAGATTCACTCACATTATAAATGTAAAATAATATACATTTTAATATAAATTCTTACAGTTTGTTCGCCCTTGTCTAGTTGTGATTAAAAAGAGAAAAGGTTGTTTTCGATCTAAACATAATGCGTTGAACAGACAGCTTAACCGTCGCGCTTTTGTAGTTTCTCGCACCACGTTTCAGAACGCAATGTCAAGTTAAGTGTTCAACTTTGACACCCAGTGCTCTTTTCCATTTTGTTCACACAAACGTGTTCGTTCATTTAACTCACAGCAGTTTAATTTTATTTTATTTTATTATATCAATATCAACCGCTCAGTGTGTATCACTCATATACAGTATATAAACTGGACACAGCGACCCCATAGGTTTCAACGGAGACAAGTGAAGTCAATTAGCCTTTCGCCTAAGCCCGCCACGGCGCCACCCTTAGTTACTGTTGCTACGTCCGACAAACAAATGGTCAACACGACCAGCGCGACAGATTGCCATGACGGGAAGAGGTATACCCGTGCGTGTCAGTGACCTTTTTTGGAGCAATACCTCCGCGATATCCTCCAGATCGAGGCAAAAGGGGTTACAGCAGGGGTTCTCAATCCTAGTCCTCGAGGGCCACTTTCCTGCAGAGTTTAGCTCCCACCTGCCTGTAGCTCGATCTCTCGTAATCCTGAAGAGCTTAATTAGCTGGTTCAGGTGTGTTTGATTAGGGTTGGAGCTAAACTCTGCAGGAAAGTGGCCCTCGAGGACTAGGATTGAGAACCCCTGGGTTACAGTATGCAGTGGAGGGATATATTCAAAATATAAAAATACGCAATGAAGGAGACACGACTACTATCGAGGCTAATGCTTACCGGTCTCAATCGAAATCTGAGAAACCCCATGACAATCGCAAAAAAATATCTATACCCACGCAATCGACATAAACACACTTGCAGACGGCATCTTGGAAGTTTGTGATCAACCAGCATCCGTAGGCATCGTAGACCTCTTCTTCTGTCTTGATTTTCTCCGATTTGTTGCAGACAATTGCAGTTATCTGAGCTGTTAGCTATATTTTGCTCATTTTTATTAGCAAATTTTATTTTTATTTTTTTGTTCCAGTTCAGCCCTGCTAACGTTATGTGCTTTGTTCTTGGGGAAGGGAAAAAACTAACGTTAGGGTTGCCAAATGTCCCGTATTTTGGGCATAATTTATTTGTCATAATTAATAATGCATAATTTATGTCTCCCTTGTCCTGTTTTTTTTACTGCAAAGCTGATCTAACGTTAACCACTGACTGATACAGCAGCAGTGCTGATCACGACACCTGTTATCATCCTATCAATAATAATAATATATATTATGATATAATATATCATTATTTAGTGACAAATCATTGTTTGATTTACCGCTCCGAGCGGGACTTTCAATGTCAGCATTTTGATTTCGGCAAATCAGTTTAGGCGAATGCAAACAACGTGATTATTGATTCCAACATCCACTCACGCAAGAAAACGTGCAACCTACGTGAGGGAATAATGCGCTGATTTACTGCTCAATAAATATTTCTGATTGTTATCAATGTAGAATTTTTTTTAGGATTCTTTGATGAATAGAAAGTTTCAGAGTTTTCTGAAATAGAAAGCTTTTCTAACATTATAAATGTCTATACTGTCACTTTTGATCAATTGAATGCATCCTTGCCTATTACTTTTCTTAATTTCTTAAAAAATCCTACTGACCCCAAATTACTTTTACCGGTTCTTTGTGGCAAGCTTTATGCGTGCGGTCGTACGCTTGAGTGCGGCCATATTACGTAAACGCTCATTATCCTGTAGGCTATATAGCCTATTTAAGTAATTCAATTAATATAAAGGGGCGATTTGTCCACTAATGGCTTAAATGAATAACTATAGTCGACTAGAAAATGTTTTTTTTTTTGTCGGAGGCAGCCCTTATTCCACATATTTACAAACGCCGTGGGCGCACCGCTTCACCATCTTGCTTGGAGAATGTTTGTCGGACCTGCTCACATAGTAAAGGTTGCTATGATGTGTGATTGGACAATGGTCGTTTTGGGGGTGGGGCCGGCGAGAGGTCAATTAGAAGCTCTCACTTCCTGATGGCTGAGCGTACTGCGCAGACTCAAATTGAGCTTGACGACGTAGATGTGACGTGAGCAACCCGTCGGTCTTCTAGTAGCTGTGCCAAGAGAAATCTGAATCATTCCCTTCCGAAACTTGCAGAGACGGAGACTGTGAGTAGGAGGTGTCCATGAGCTAGGAGCAGGAGCAACTTTTGCTAAGTATTCTGATTAATAATTTTGTCATTTTGCCTCCACGTCCCCCCCGATTGCCAGCAAGCTTCTCCTCCTGTCCATACGGTAATCTCTCTACTGTGCGACAGAGAGTCACGTGGTTATGACGCAATCGTTAGCCTATTTTTACAAAAACTGCTTCTACGGGGCCATAACGTAAGATACAAGGTAATGGAGCCTTTTATACATTTTCGTGTTTCTTTAGAAATAAATAATGGACAAATGGAGTCTTTAAACGCCTCAGATGTAAAGTTATTCGCTGTCAAAGTGACGCCAAAATGAATGGGAGTCAATGGAATGCTAACAGCAGGTGATGGTCCGCTAGCCAATGGCGGCGCCCGGGGAAGCTTCAATAATTTTATTAAACCCTGCCCGCCTGGTATCACTGAGAAACGTCCTGCTCGAGTTGTCCTTGCGATGGAGGTTCGGGTTGAATGACTAGTTCTTCCAGTGTTTCATCATCGCACTCGCGCTCGGATTGATATGGTAAAATCGACGTCATTGTTCGTCACTGTGTTTAGTTTACGGTGTAGGAAGTCTCAGGACAAGCAGAGCTGACGTTGTTATAGCAATGGGCGTTTTTGTTCTCGACACGCACGCTGTACGTTGTAAACCAATCACAACAGACTGAGCTCCCTGGCCAATCAGAGCAGAGTAGCTCGCGGAAAGGAGGGATTTAGAGAGATTGATTCATCTGACGAGTCGTTTGAGAATCATTGAAAATGTGGTGATGTGCAAAATAATGTATTTTATGAGAAAATGAAATAGTTTTTTGACCTTTGATGCCAACCTGTGGTAGGAGTCTCCAAAACAACATTAGGAAACTTTAAAATAGCATAATAGGGGTACTTTAACAAAGATGAATATGTATTTAATTTGTACAGTTAACACTACAGTGTTATTTTACATTTAATTATTACATATCTGTACCTGAATACTACTGTTGGACCTTACTTTATTTGTAACTTTGTTATATTGTATTTATCTTGTAATTAGTTTATTTGCATTATTTATTTATTTTTGGTTATTGGTTATTTGAAATCCAATCCGTGACTCAAAAACCATAATATGATCCAAACCGTGAGTTTTGTTATTCGTTGCACCACTAGAAAAGAGACAACACTGACATGCACCAACATAAGCTTTTACAATACTCAGTCATGACCAACCATACAAGAATTGATTGTGTTTTATTGTAGTTATACAATAGTTAGGCTGCTATTTTTCATAGAGTTGAGATACAGATACAAATAGAGATACAGTAGTACATTGTCCTATAAGCACTGATCTTACCTGTAATTATAGTTTTAACAAACGCCACAAGTACAAAGAAGAATCAAGAGCTTTATAGAATCTGGACTATCATGAATTATGAACCAAGCTAGTTTTCTCTGTGTAAAATGTTTTCTGTTCTGATGATTGATATTAGGAAAAACCTGGCTTTCTGATATCCAAAAAGATTACATAAATCATTAAGGGCATGATGACAATTAAAAGTGGGAATTCAAATTTTTCATTAGAAGAAAATGTTAAGTGAAGTTACACTTCCCATGGCACTTTGAAGTAGAAGATTCTGTCAAATATAAGTTCTTCATACAAGGAATGAATTATGTTCATTATTGATTAATTGCAGTAAACAGCTTTGCATGTGTTTTTGTAAGTAAGCTACCACAATAAAAGAAAGAACATGCAAACGCTTCACACTGCAGCCTCAGTGTTTCTTCAAACTGAATCTACACTCTTGCATCTGTGTCTGTAGTCAGCATTACGAGATGCTCACTTGGTTAACTTCTACTGTTCCATCGTAACTCTATTACTGTAAACGTTTCACTTCTTCTTTTACAAACTGAGACGTGTTAGAATTGCTACAGATGGTGTCAGGAGCTCAACTTGCCCAACTTGCCTGACAGTATTCTCATATTAATCACTAAATTCTAGAATTATTGTTAAATCATGTAAAGAGCATTTTTATGTGAGCATGTCAGAAACTAATTATTTTGAGAGCATAAAATAGGAATTAAGCAAAACTAAGCAAAAAATTAAGCAAAATCTATTCTAACACTTTCATTACAAAAAATTCTCCATCAAACATTTTCACCATATAAATACACTATATTGTGGTGTAAATACTCGAGTCCAATATATAATGATTGTGGTTCTGAGCTGTACAGACGTATCGTCCGCTGTGTGTCGGGTCGGTGTTGCTGATGGTCAGGTTCTGTCCGCTCTGCACTGGTTTCAGTGGTTCTTCAGTGTCTCTGTACCAGGTGTAGTTGAGCACCGGTGGGTTTGCATCACTGAGTACGTTTACATGCACCCTCATAATGTGATTATAATGGGATTTTGGCAATATTGCGAATTTGCGATTAAACTTTACCTCATGTAAATGTAATAATTCGATGAAACTAATGCGATTAAGATTATAATCTTAGTAACCATATTTGCATTAAACGCAATAAACAGGAATTTAAACACCTTAATCTCAGTGCTCGGTTCTACACGGATGCCGTGTGTTGTTCACACAACTTCATGAATGAACTCTGTGATATTTTTCTGAAGTTTTCTCCTCTCCAAATCACTAAACTGTCAACACAACTCGCTGCGCAGTCTCTGCTCCGGATCTTCATCCAGACGAACGCGACGGCAGTGTAGGCAAACCCGGTGTAGTGCCGAATTCTGTGACTCTAGTAGGCGCTGTAGTGATGGTAGGGTTAAGATTAGGATTGGGATTAGGAGTAGGTTGGATTAGCACAATACAGCGCCTACTAGGGTCACAGAATTCGGCGTAACACCGGCAATGCAATATACATCATGGCACAGAAAAATATCTATTACCCCCTTAAAAATGTATTATGAATTTGATATGAGTAGATTAAAACATTCATACTGTATGTCTATCTGAGTGTGTTATAACCATACTTATTAGTGAATAATCGGAATAATAAAAAATTGCATGTAAACTGTGAGTGAAGAGTTCTGCTCGTGTCATGTAAACATCTTACTGTGTTTAAGACCTTAGTCTGATTATTAGAAATAATCGCATTATTGGTGCACATGTAAGCGTAGTCACTTCTTCAGCTCAGAGTCACTGAACGGCCCTCCTACAAAACCAGCTGTGTTTACAGACACAGATGTACATGTTCATCTAAAGGAAGAGAAAATCAATCAAGCAATTACATTGTGATTTACAGCACTAATTCTAGATGATCAGACTCCTCATACAAAAGTTTCTTTTCAGTGCTGAAAGTCATTGTGACCGTGAAACAAAGTATACATCACATAATGCTTTTATGGTGAAATTGCACCTTTTTCCTGTCAATCCATGTTTATTGTATGACCATAAACAATGCACTTTCTTTGCATCCAAATGCAATCTAGATCATGTTATGCAGTTACTGTATTACATTCACAGCATTTATGTCATGTTGTGTTGGCCATGCTGGTTTTAAAAATGATTTATTACATGAAAATTATAAAAACATTAATATTTTTATTCCATGTTTAACATTTTAAATATAATTTTTAAGTTATTATTTAGCTTTTAAGTCTGATATCTGAAGTCTGATATAGTAATGACTGTGAGTAAATTAGAAGAGCCTCTTGATACTCACACTGGACGTCCAGCATCACTGATGAGTTCTGAGCGCCGTGTTCGTTCTGAGCTGTACAGACGTATCGTCGGCTGTGTGTCGGGTCGGTGTTGCTGATGGTCAGGTTCTGTCCGCTCTGCACTGGTTTCAGTGGTTCTTCAGTGTCTCTGTACCAGGTGTAGTTGAGCACCGGTGGGTTTGCATCACTGCTGCAGCTCAGAGTCACTGAACGGCCCTCCAGAACAAAACCAGATGCATTTACATGCGCAGATGTGTTTTTAGGAGCATCTAATGGAGAAGAAAAACATTCAGGCAATTATGTTACGATTTGCAGCTCTAATTCTAGATGATCAGTCAGAATTGATTGAAATACGTCTTACACTGAACACGTAGCGTACTGGTCTCTTGTTTTGTGATCTGCTTCTGAAGCTGGTGTGTTACAGTGCAGGTGAAATTGGCTAAATGATGACGCTGAGTTACAGTGAAGATCAGATCAGAGATGAGCTCAGTTTGCTCCTGACGCTGCTGTTGTGTGACTCTCTCGTTGAGGAGATGTTCAGGAGACGAGCTCCATGTGAGATTTGCTGGACGAGAGGAACAGAAGATCTTAGTCGAGCAGCGCAGATTCACAGAGCTTCCCTCCTTCACCTCCTTCACCTCCTTCACCTTCTGCTGATCCTTAAACAGACTCACTGTGGGTTCGGGTGGAGAATCTACAACACATAGAGAAGCAGTCAAACATTACAGGATTATCATATCCAATAATGAAGGCACATATTGAACAGTAGTAGATTTATTTATTATTTGTCCAGTAACATTATCCAACTCATTTTGCATCGCAGACATAAGCTATTTTCTGTGAATGTGCGAGACTTCCAATTCATAAGCCGCATATTAGTAAATGATTAGAAGAATAACTCTGCAGTAACTGGTAAAACTATTTGCACTATACAAACCAGTGTGTTTATGATAATAAATCAAAATAATATGATAACAATTACTAGTTTGCAATATAAAGCAACATAACAGACAGTTTTTGTACAAGTTAATAACTGGTAGTGAATGTCACCAGAAGCTTCGCACAATCATGTTACTAATGGCCACGTCACACTTACATTTAGATAGAAGCAGCATGAACAATATGACACTCACTTATGACAGCAATTTCAACTTTGTATTCAGGTTTGTTGTAGCTATATTTCAGTTCTCTGCTGCCTTCAACTCTGAAGTAATACGACCCATTATCCCTCTGATGGACATTATGGAAGCGGGTGGTGCAGTTTTTCTCTGTAGGAGTGCCAAATATTTCTCCTTTTAACGATGCAGTGTCGGGGCTACTGGAGTTAAACACTACAGTGAAAGGGTTTCCGTCTTTATACCATATTCTCTTTGAATCATCAGTGAGTTCTGTTACAAATTGTTGATGAATATCAAATGTGCAGGGTATGAAAACACAGGATCCTTTTAGAGCTTCTACTCTCTCCGGCAGACTGATACTAAAGCCACAAAAAACTCCTAAAACACACAGACAAGAAGAACTGATCACACAGAGTTTACATGCAGAATAAACCGCTGCACTTATTCATATGGAAATGCTTTCAGAATATTAATTCAGCAGAGGAATAATCTATAAGAATGAAACCTTGTATCAGACATCCAGTGAGGAGGAACGTCACAGATATTTCCATCATTTATATTCACTCCACCTTACAACAGAAAATACAAACACACAATCATATACACTCTTAAAATAAACTGAAGAACCTTTAACATCCATTGAATCTTTCCATTCCATAAAAGCTTCTTTATAGGGAAAAAACAATGTTCTTTAGATTATTAAAAGGTTCTTCATATTAAGATTTTTTTTTTTTTTTAAGTGTTCACTGAAAGTTTCCATGAATTGTTCTTCTATGGAATCGCTGTGAAAAAACACTCTTTTGGAATATTTATTTTTTAGAGTTTATAAACTTAACAGCAGTTATTTCCTTTTTAAACTTGTATATGAATTTTTAGCTGTTGGTGTAAACATATTATTTTCTAAATCCAAACTCTAAATCACTGAAAAAATTGTAATAATTTTTTAGAAAGATTAAAAACAGTTTCATCTTGGACATGTTTAAAATCTCTAAACGACAGAAGTTTTAGTGTGTTGTGTGTAAGTGACTTACCGGAGAAGAGTGAAAGAGCGACTGTGACTCTTCTACACTGGATAGAGGGAGATCTGTGTGTGAAAACAACACGTCTTTACTTCTATTAGAGTTTTACCACTTCCCCTTTCAGTCCGAACTAAATAACTATAGCCTGACTGAGTAATATATGCTAATCAGTATGAAGCTTATTGAATAATATTCAAAAAAAATATTTTATTTACTTGAAACATCTTGTGAGATCCAGTAACGCTTAATAATTACTAAAAATTATTCAGGAATAAGTTTTGAATCACATTTAAAACGCAATCTGTTAAGGAAACATTAACATTTCATTTCTTCTCGTTTATTACTTTTTTAAGGTTGGCTATTATAGTATTACAGTAAGAAACATGGGAAATTCAGGACTAAATAGCTTGCAGATTCTTTCGTACCCAAGATACTGAGTGAAACCGAAAGCAGAACAGATTTCAGCAAATACTGCTGTTTTGTTTCATGTTTGTTTCTCTAATTCCGACACCGATGATCAAATGTATGGAAGCTTGTTTCCAATTACACCAATAAAAAATGTATTACTCTCAGTGTCACTTTCATAAAAAATTTGTCATTAAGAACCTTAAAAATAAAATAAGTTTTAATAAATATTTTATTTAGCCTATATTAACAATGGTCTTGATGGAGGGAGGAGTCAGTTCTGCCACGCTCAGGTACACATTAGTGAATCTCGATCATATGAATCTCCTCATCAACAGCGATCATAATGGAGTGCTATTAAATATGAAGCAAAAGACTGCGGTCTTCAGGCACATCTCAGAATAGCTCAGAAGATAACATCTTGCAGAGCTGCCAACTCTCACGCATTCAACATGAGATTCACGCTATTGACACTGACACGCTCTCACGCCACGTCCATTTTATCACGCAGTGAAAAATCGTGAAGCAAAGAGAACATTGACACCAACAGACAAGACAGAGCAGGTTTATATGATATGAAACAGTATATTTCTAATTCTATCAATTTTATTATGAAATTCAAACAATAAATATAATTTTAGCTCTCCTAAATGTGACGTGACAGATCGTGAACTGATCACATGGCCCGGCTCCAGCTTTGAGATGTAAGGTGGGCCAAGTGAAATTCCTGGTGGGCCCAGAGTTATAACATTATTTTTTTTTTTCCCTTTAACAAAACGTTATTTTATAATAAAAGAGGCAGATCTTGAAAGGGATTCTGCTTTATTTACAGGGCTCAACGCTAAGGAGCTTTTCTACAGTCAGTAATAAAACACCAAATGACCAAATTACAAACAGTAGCACAAATAAATGCAATCAGGGCAGGACTGAGGGGTCTGGGGCCTCTGGGCTTGAGTTTATGTAAGGGCCCTACATACACTAAAAATGACCTCAACTACATCATTTTGGAGTAGCACAAAATACACAAACATAAAATATGCTTTGAGGTTTCTAGAACAATTAATATGCAACATGCCTAGCCTAGTCAAAGTTTAGAGGTAATATTAAATAGCCATAATACAATAAAATACAGGCTGTGCTCCCTCAGTTGAGAGAAGATCAAAACCCTGAAATAACATTGAGCAATAAAGCTAACATCTGTGTCCTTTTATGTCAGATTATTTAATTTTAATCAGTAAATTCGGTCAAAATAAAAAAGACACTGTATGACTACCAATCAAATGAGATCAAATCAACAAAATGCATCTTTGGATTTAATGCAGCTCAGACATAGCATGAACTGATTTAAACAACAATTATAATTGCATACTCAGTGTTGGGTTTAATGCTGTTAGCAAGGTTACAGACTGACAGATGAAGATCAGGATAAAGTTCAAATGCACTTCAAAAATATTTTTTAGAAAGAGTCATTAGTACAGTAATCTAAATACAATGTTGAAGCTTATGAATAGAAATCGTGAAATTTGTGTCAAGAACTAATAAAACAGAAGCATACCAGTCATTCTCTACCATGTAAACATTGTAACATGTTACCAAATGTTTTAGCTAAACTCAAAAGTTGGCAGCCCTGAACAACAGACGTATGTCCTCTCGTGATCTGATCTTTTTGAAGATTCACTCACATTATAAATGTAAAATAATATACATTTTAATATAAATTCTTACAGTTTGTTCGCCCTTGTCTAGTTGTGATTAAAAAGAGAAAAGGTTGGTTTTGATCTAAACATAATGCGTTGAACAGACAGCTTAACCGTCGCGCTTTTTTAGTTTCTCGCACCACGTTTCAGAACGCAATGTCAAGTTAAGTGTTCAACTTTGACACCCAGTGCTCTTTTCCATTTTGTTCGTTCATTTAACTCACAGCAGTTTTAAAACCTTCATAATAAAAAATAAAACCTTCAATAATCAAAATATATTTGTCCAAAAATTATGAAAGGATACTTTTTTATTTAACTTTTTTGTTTAGCAGTTTAAATGAGTTAAACATTTTATTTTATTATATCAATATCAACCGCTCAGTGTGTATCACTGAGAAACGTCCAGCTCGAGTTGTCCTTGCGATGGAGGTTCGGGTTGAATGACTAGTTCATCCAGTGATTCATCATCGCGCTCGGATTGACGACGTCATTGTTCGTTACTGTGTTTAGTTTACGGTGTAGGAAGTCTCAGGACAAGCAGAGCTGACGTTGTTATGGCAATGGGCGTTTTTGTTTTTGACACGCACGCTGTACGCTGTAAACCAATCACAACAGACTGAGCTCTCTGGCCAATCAGAGTAGAGTAACTCGCGGAAAGGAGGGATTTAGAGAGATTGATTCATCTGACGAGTCGTTTGAGAATCACTGAAAATGTGGTGATGTGCAAAATGCAAATGTATTTTATGAGAAAATGAAACAGTTTTTTGACCTTTGATGCATGTAAACCTGTGGTAGGAGACTCCAAAACAACATTATTATTTATTATTTTTAATCACTGTGAGGTAGAAAAACCCTTGAAAGGTTTCCAACAGTATGTTACATACTACTCGTCTGGGGAAAATATTAGATAAATGCTATGGCTTAATTTTAGGTGCATATAGATCTATTACTCTATTACTTGCACCAGCCTATTTGCCAGTTATTAGGAGGACAGAGAAGGTTGTAAAAGGTTATTAAACAATGGACTAATGATAGCATCGATAGATTAAAGGGATGCTTTGAAATAACTGATTGGAATATGCTCATAGCTCCATCAAGTGATATTAATGAGCAAGGGGACATAGTGACATCATACATTTCCTTTTGTGTGGATAACATCATTCCCACCAAGACGGTTACCATCTTTCCCAATAATAAGCCCTGGGTAACCAAAGAACTCAAGGAAATTTTAAATAAGAAAAAGAGAGTTTTTTACACTGGCTCTGAGTATGAAAAATAAGTAACAGCTGACAGCATGTCTTTATTCCAGTAAACACACTCGCCGTCTCCATAGGAATCCGTGGCCTGATGGAGCAGAAACACAGCAGAATCAGATGAATGTCCGTTTGTGATGTCTTTGAAAATGAATAGTGTGAGTGTGTTTAACTCACTATTTGAGACAGTATGAGTCCAGATGTGTCGTCTTGTCTGGTTCTTGAAGGTTTGGGATTCCTTCTTCTGAAAAATGTTTTTAGGCCTTTAGATTCTGATATAATAGGTCAATCAGAATCACAAATCCTCCTTGTGATGAGGCTAGTAAAGTAAAAGTCTCATCAATGTGATCTAACTGTTTTTTTGGCTTCAGACTGCAAAAAATTATGTTCTTCTGTATTTCTGTCTTGTTTTCCAGTACAAATATATGAAATTAAGACACATTTACTTGAGAAGCAAAACGGGATATAAAAGTCTTGTTTTCTGAAAAATCGATCAAAATTAAGATTATGTTTAAAACAAGAACAAATATCTGCCAATGGGGTTAAAAAAGTGTATTTCTCTGAACCCATTGGCATTTTTCTGAAAACAAGACTTAATATCTGAAGTCATTTTGCTTCTCAAGTAAAAGTATCTTGATTTAAGAACGTTTAGATATTTGTACTGGAAAACAAGACAAGCATTTTTTGGAGTTTGAACACATTTACCAGAATAGCCAAAAAAATCTCTGTAATCATCTATAGTTTAGCCTCAGCTCATTATATATTGGACCAGTTCTGTGATAATCATGTTTTTTTGTCTTTCCACAAATGACATTTGTCTGATGTACCCACCGTTCATTGTAGACTGCTATGATGCACAAGATCATCATCGCTGATGCGCCGACAGCAGCTCCGAGAAGCACAGACGGAATCTGGACACCAGCACAGTGATGGAAATCTGGAAAGCAGTGTTTTATTGCTCAGAGATCATTTAAGTGTCTAAAATGTTTCTCAGGAGGGATAAAAATGAATGTGAAGAGCAGCTCAGATCATTTGATCATAGATTCGATTCAAGTTCATACTGAGATCTCTGATATTTGATTACAGACTTTAGTGTCTTGGCAAATATGAGCACATTTCTCTGGAGAAAAGTTTCCATTTGGTCTCCATTTGATCTCATTGCTGTCTAGGAGAAATAATTCCCCTGTGGAAAAGAAGTAGCCTACACTTCAGCATACTTAAAAACAGGATCCTTAAAAAGTCTTAAATTAGATTTTTAAAATTTAAGGCCATTAAAAGTCTTAAAAAGTCTTGTTTTTACGTATGAAAGGTCTTAAATTTTCGATGGCAATTTGACTTAAACATATCTAAATGTTTTCTAAATTAGAACCATCTAATTAGCGTACTTTTTTTATTTATTATTCTTTCTTTG
Organism: Leuciscus leuciscus; assembly: GCF_965113295.1. Taxonomy (NCBI): domain Eukaryota; kingdom Metazoa; phylum Chordata; class Actinopteri; order Cypriniformes; family Leuciscidae; genus Leuciscus; species Leuciscus leuciscus. The sequence continues at coordinate 4,595,870 of NC_138728.1, forward strand.
TGGATTTGCTTGTTCACGTGACATTTCGCGTCATTCGAGATGGTCCTCACTGCAGAACATGAAATCCACGGGGAGGAGTCGGATCTAGATCCAACTCCTCCCACCTTACATATACCTAAACCTACCCATCTCCACCCCCTGATCCCTAAACCTACCCCTAAACCTACTCATCTCCACCCCTTAATCCCTAAACCCACCCCTAAACCTACCAATCTCCACCCCTTTATCTGGATCCAACTCCGCCCCCCGGATCTCGTGTTCTGCATTGAGGTGCTACTGGGTCATTCGCGGCAGCATTACGTCCGTCTCCTACACGCACGAAATAGGAGGAGAGAAGGAGAAGCGAGTTGGTAAATGTCAGTTCAGTTCTAAGTTCAGTCTTTATGTGCGTAGTGGTGTGCGATGTGTATTGTCCATTATGATATTGTAATCATTGTTTTATGTACGAGGCACTGCGAGCTGATATCGCTTTTGTCTCTCGTGCTTTCACTGCGTGATGTGTACGGTTATAGGTAGGCTATGTTCCCAAATGAGTTTTTGTCTCATATTTATATCATATTATGTTGTTATCATAGACCTACAATATCACATCAGCAAGACTTCCGTTTTCCCGTGCACAATTGCAAATGTGATTATTTATTTATATAACAGTTAAATTAACAATAAATTAACATTGTGAGTTAAATTTTATAAACAGTAATGTCAATATTGTTTGTTTTCCCTTTATTTCGCTGACGAGAATTTCAAAATGAAGCCATAGCAGAGTCTCAATGCAACAGACAGCAACGAGTTTTTTTTTTAATAGAATCCGCATTTTGAACGAATCAATTTAATGGTTCAATGAACAATCACTTGCTTCTTTCCCGAATGAATCAGCCGTTTGAACGAATCGGTTGAATGAATGACTCCCTCAACTCATTTATTAAAACAGTGACTTGCCGCCACCTACTGGCAGCTTTAGTTTCACATTTAGAGTAGGCTACTTTTTAATTAGAATGTTAAAATTAGAAATCAGTTCATATTTAACCATCTCATAGCTTTATTTATGCAATTGTAAATGCAGTGTAAATATATTAATGCCAGATCTGATGCCGCCACTGTGTCACCTCTGCACTGCAAAGATGGATTTTGATTTAATGGTTTAATTTGACTGGTAAAAGTGGTATTGTGTAATTATTCTAATAGAATTTAATTTGAATGTTAGAATTTGACAAAAGGTGATTCATACATCTACAAATGTCAATATATAGGTGAAAATGCCCCTGGAAATCAATTTAAGATGGCAAATATTACCCCTTAATAAAAAAATGTTAATTTCTGTCACTGCTGTGAACTGACCACTGCATAGAATATGAAAAATATGAATATCTTCATCAGTCAGCTGTCAACAACAGGCCTAAACCAGCCATGGCACCAAGCACAAAAACACAATCAGTAAAATATTATTACCCACAAAACTTTGAAAATATCGATTGAGACATATTTTGTCAATATTGTACACCCCTAATGCATGGTATTAATTTTGATTTCTTCGGGTCTTAAAAAGGTCTTAAAAAGTCTTAAATTTGACTTTAAAAAATGTGCAGAAACCCTGAAAAAAAAGAAAAAAGTAAGAGAAAAATGTAATATTTAAGTGTGAACTGAAGGTAATATTTTCAGACACATAATTGCATGTTATTTATAATTATAGGTTAAATTTATATTAAATTCAATTAGCCAAACATAGAGTTATTTTTTTATTTCTCAATTACTTCTATTGTCTTTGAAATATGGTGAACGTGCACTTTCAGTTTTTTTCTACTGATTAAGTATGTTTATGAGCTGTTTAATTAATAAAATGTAATTAAAATAAAAAATGTATCAATACAAATTTAGGACAACTAAATCCATAAAATCATCCCTAAAAGATTCTATATATGAAGCACCGTACAGAAACTTTTCTTCTAAGAGTGAATACTTTTAAGATTTGAAGTACACTACAAGCGCACATTCAATTCAAATTAAGTGCACTTCTTTTTCAGAAGGGTTAAGATATTCCAGAGATCTCATTTGTGATCATTCTTGTTGATCAGATAAAGCTGTTGTTGTGCGTGTCAGAGAAGCGAATCTCACGTGTCTCTGTCCCGGATGTCCGTGTGACGGGATGAAACCGTTGGCTGGCGCTGGCGGTGCCGAGAGTGTTTGCACTGAAACACTGCAGGACGTCCGTGTCTGTGAGAGGCTGATGGATGGTCAGGATGCTCTTCGAGCTTGTGCTTCCTAAAGTTTCATTCCTGATGAACGTGTTTGTAGAGTTGGTGAGAACATTTCCAGATCGACGCCACTCTAGTTTAGGCGAGGGATTCCCATGAGCCTCACAGACACACGTGATTACGCTGCTTTTGTTACAAGAGCTGGAGATTTTGGGCGCAACTGAAAGAGACAATAAGATCATAAACTGTAGTTTCTGTGTAGGATCTGAGCAAAATAAAACAGCTTGAGGGCCTGTTTCACTTAAGAAAAACTGCTGAACATCTCACTATGTGAAACTCTGGGTCACACTAAAAATCGGGTTAACAGAATTCTTGGTTATCTTGGTTCACGTTTCACATTGGGGTTAACATTTATTCCTGAGTATTTATAAACGCATTCCTAAACCATAAATGTTCTTATTTGCATATTTACCATTCAGCCACATTGCACATCCTCATCGACTGAACTATCAAGTTTATACCGAATGGGCTTTTCGGAGTATAAAGGTAAGAATGATATGGTCTCTTCTTCACAACAATTGTCACGTTTTCTGTCACCTTTTGACAATTTCCCTTCAAACGCTAAACTACTGTTTATACAACGCCCATGACTGTTCAAAGCATGTGCCTATGAGCCACGCGATTGGCTGTTTGTTGCTAAGCGTCTAGCCGTAACATTCTGACACAGATCATTTGTCAATGCACTGGTTGCACCACAGTGTGGGATTAATGACGCCAATAGCAGCGCAATTGTATCACTCGAGCTCCACTGACTTCACTCGCTTTCATACCTGTCACGGCGCTGCTCTGAGTAAGGTCTGTTGGTTGTCACTCCCAAAAGTCACTTTTCATTTACATAAAGTTAAACATATCTCAACTTTGTCGCATCGCTGGACACGCTAGATTCTGGATGAATTGAGACGATTTTTTGTTTTGTTTAAAAATCTCGCATGATTCTGAATGGACAACTAAACAAAACAACATGTAATTTACTAAAGGTTCTGACAAAATGTTAATTGCTGTAGTGTAGTCTATAAAGATTATAATTATTTTATTTATTTTTAAGTCGGGTTGAATGAATGATTCAACGACTCGCTCAAAGAATTCACTTGTTTCATTACTGGATGAATCAGCGTTTTTGAACAAATCTCTTGAATGAATGATTTAATGATGAATACATTTTTTAAAAGTCACTTGTCGCCTGTGTAACAATTTAATTGATACAATCTTTATTTGAAGCATCAAGTTACATTCACAAGGTGATTTACTCTATTTTGATCGCTACTGCAGACATCTGTGTTTATATCCAAACTATAAACATTTATCCCAGTACTTCTATGATAAAATAACAATACTGTGTGGTTGAAAAGACTGTTTGTGAAGCTGTTTCATATTTATACACTACAACTGCTCTCTCCGCCAACGCAGATCTGAATGTTCGCTGTGATCGTACTTGTCAAAGGTTTAAAAGACATATAGCTGAATCGCTGTCATTTAGGAATAAGATCACATGGGTGTTTGAATCGAGATCGTGATCTTTTAACAATTAATCGTGCAGTTGTTAGAAACGCCTACATCCTGTTGCCAATGGTCAGTCACTTGTGTTGCCTGAAATCGGCAGCTCTCCATTGAAATGAATGGTATCATGTCACTTATGCGCATAAGTGTCGTGGTCAGTGTAAACAGCTTTACAAAGTAGTATTCAATTGTAAAAAGTGTCAAAAATGAACATTCTGTCACTTACTGTATACACCAAACCTGTATGACTTGCTTTCATGCATTCTCCGTGTTCTGTACCGTGAAGTTTTGTATTACTCATCGAATCATATTTTCGCATTACTAACATACAGCAATTGACTTGATGTTCAAGGAATTTTAAAGAACTTGAGATGTCGGTTACCAGAAAATATATTTTTTTTCTCTTACATTAATCACATTGCATTAGTATTATAAAAAAAGTTGACAGCTTCATGCAATTTCACTTGCTTCAGTGCAGTTTCACAAAGGTTTCATAAAAAAAAAAAAATGCATTTCAAAACTTGAACATGTTGCTCTGTAGGAGAATCAAATCTCCTTTGGTCTTTCCGTATACATTTTCTGTATATGAAGAAAACACCCATGCAAAAGTGTTACACACATTTAACAGCATTTGTAGCATGTCACATTTGATTGCCAAGCATTCACAATGGACATCCAGCAGAATTCAGGCTGTCACAGTAGATAGCATTATGACTATCTTCCCCATTTGTAAAATAATAGTAAAGAATAAACCCAAAGAATTAACACTAGTGGAAGTATTTGCAGTAAAAGTGAAGTGAAAGTGAAAATATGAAATATATTTCAAATATATACATTAAAATTATTTAATGTATGAAATATTTAATATAATTGTATTTTTATTCATTTATTTTTTAGCTTTTCAGTCTGAAATCTGAAGTCTGATATAGTAATGACTGTGAGTAAATTAGAAGAGCCTCTTGATACTCACACTGGACGTCCAGCATCACTGATGCGTTCTGAGCGCCGTGTTCGTTCTGAGCTGTACAGACGTATCGTCCGCTGTGTGTCGGGTCGGTGTTGCTGATGGTCAGGCTCTGTCCGCTCTGCACTGGTTTCAGTGGTTCTTCAGTGTCTCTGTACCAGGTGTAGTTGAGCACCGGTGGGTTTGCATCACTGCTGCAGCTCAGAGTCACTGAACGGCCCTCCAGAACAAAACCAGATGCACTTACATGCGCAGATGTGTTTTTAGGAGCATCTAATGGAGAGAAAAACATTCAGGCAATTATGTTACGATTTGCAGCTCTAATTCTAGATGATCAGTCAGAATTGATTGAAATACGTCTTACACTGAACACGTAGCGTACTGGTCTCTTGTTTTGTGATCTGCTTCTGAAGCTGGTGTGTTACAGTGCAGGTGAAAGTGGCTAAATGATGACGGTGAGTTACAGTGAAGATCAGATCAGAGATGAGCTCAGTTTGCTCCTGACGCTGCTGTTGTGTGACTCTCTCATTGAGGAGATGTTCAGGAGACGAGCTCCATGTGAGATTTGCTGGACGAGAGGAACAGAAGATCTTAGTCGAGCAGCGCAGATTCACAGAGCTTCCCTCCTTCACCTCCGTCACCTTCAGCTGATCCTTAAACAGACTCACTGTGGGTTTGGGTGGAGAATCTACAACACATATAGATGCAGTCAAATATTACAGGATAATCATATCCAATAATGAAGGCACATATTGTACAGTAGTAGATTTATTTATTATTTATGTCCAGTAACATTATCCAACTCATTTTGCATCGCAGACATAAGCTATTTTCTGTGAATGTGCGAGACTTCCAATTCATAAGCCGCATATTAGTAAATGATTAGAAGAATAACTCTGCAGTAACTGGTAAAACTATTTGCACTACAAACCAGTGTGTTTATGATAATAAATCAAAATAATATGATTACAATTACTAGTTTGCAATATAAAGCAGCATAACAGACAGTTTTTGTACAAGTTAATAACTGGTAGTGAATGTCACCAGAAGCTTCGCACAATCATGTTACTAATGGCCGCGCCACACTTACATTTAGATGGAAGCAGCATGAACAATATGACACTCACTTATGACAGCAATTTCAACTTTGTGTTCAGGTTTGAAGTAGTAGCTATATTTCAGTCTTCCGCTGCCTTCAACTCTGAAGTAATACGACCCATTATCCCTCTGATGGACATTATGGAAGCGGGTGGTGCAGTTTTTCTCTGTAGGAGTGCCAAATATTTCTCCTTTTAACGATGCAGTGTCGGGGCTACTGGAGTCAAACACTACAGTGGAAGGGTTTCCGTCTTTATACCATATTCTCTTTACATCTTCAGTGAGTTCTGTTACATATTGTTGATCAATATCAAATGTGCAGGGTATGAAAACACAGGATCCTTTTAGAGCTTCTACTCTCTTCGGCAGACTGATACTAAAGCCACAAAAAACTCCTAAAACACACAGACAAGAGGAACTGATCACACAGAGTTTACATGCAGAATAAACTGCTGCACTTATTCATATGGAAATGCTTTCAGAATATTAATTCAGCAGAGGAATAATCTATAAGAATGAAACCTTGTATCAGACATCCAGTGAGGAGGAACGTCACAGATATTTCCATCATTTACATTCACTCCACCTTACAACAGAAAATACAAACACACAATCATATACACTCTTAAAATAAACTGAAGAACCTTTAACATCCATTGAATCTTTCCATTCCATAAAAGCTTCTTTATAGGGAAAAAACAATGTTCTTTAGATTATTAAAAGGTTCTTCATATTAAGATTTCTTTTTTAAAAAGTGTTCACTGAAAGTTTCCATGAATTGTTCTTCTATGGAATCGCTGTGAAAAAACACTCTTTTGGAATATTAATTTTTTAGAGTTTATAAACTTAACAGCAGTTATTTCCTTTTTAAACTTGTATATGAATTTTTAGCTCTTGGTGTAAATATATTATTTTCTAAATCCAAACTCTAAATCACTGAAAATTTTTAAATAATTTTTTAGAAAGATTAAAACCAGTTTCATCTTTGGACATGTTTAAAATCTCTAAACGACAGAAGTTTTAGTGTGTTGTGTGTAAGTGACTTACCGGAGAAGAGTGAAAGAGCGACTGTGACTCTTCTACACTGGATAGAGGGAGATCTGTGTGTGGAAACAACATGTCTTTACTTCTATTAGAGTTTTACCACTTCCCCTTTCAGTCCGAACTAAATAACTATAGCCTGACTGAGTAATATATGCTAATCAGTATGAAGCTTATTGAATAATATTCAAAAAATATTTTTTTTATATTTACTTGAAACATCTTGTGAGATCCAGTAACGCTTAATAATTACTAAATATTATTCAGGAATAAGTGTTGAATCACATTTAAAACGCAATCTGTTAAGGAAACATTAACATTTCATTTCTTCGCGTTTCTTACTTTTTAAGGTTGGCTATTATAGTATTACAGTAAGAAACATGGGAAATTCAGGACTAAATAGCTTGCAGATTCTTTCGTACTCAAGATACTGAGTGAAACCGAAAGCAGAACAGATTTCAGCAAATACTGCTGTTTTGTTTCATGTTTGTTTCTCTAATTCCGACACCGATGATCAAATGTATGGAAGCTTGTTTCCAATTCCACCAATAAAAAATTAATTACTCTCAGTGTCACTTTCATCAAAAATTTGTCATTAAGAACCTTAAAAATAAAATAAGTTTTAATAAATATTTTATTTTGCCTATATTAACAATGGTCTTGATGGAGGGAGGAGTCAGTTCTGCCACGCTCAGGTACACATTAGTGAATCTCGATCATATGAATCTCCTCATCAACAGCGATCATAATGGAGTGCTATTAAATATGAAGCAAAAGACTGCGGTCTTCAGGCACATCTCAGAATAGCTCAGAAGATAACATCTTGCAGAGCTGCCAACTCTCACGCATTCAACATGAGATTCACGCTATTGACACTGACACGCTCTCACGCCACGTCTATTTTATCACGCAGTGAAAAATTGCGAAGCAAAGAGAACATTGACACCAACAGACAAGACAGAGCAGGTTTATATGATATGAAACAGTATATTTCTAATTCTATCAATTTTATTATGAAATTCAAACAATAAATATAATTTTAGCTCTCCTAAATGTGACGTGACAGATCGTGGCACGTGAACTGATCACATGGCCCGGCTCCAGCTTTGAGATATAAGGTGGGCCAAGTGAAATTCCTGGTGGGCCCAGAGTTATAACATTATTTGATTTTTTCCCTGTAACAAAACTTTATTTTATAATAAAAGAGGCAGATCTTGAAAGGGATTCTGCTTTATTTACAGGGCTCAACGCTAAGGAGCTTTTCTACAGTCAGTAATAAAACACCAAATGACCAAATTACAAACAGTAGCACAAATAAATGCAATCAGGGCAGGACTGAGGGGTCTGGGGCCTCTGGGCTTGAGTTTATGTAAGGGCCCTACCTACACTAAAAATGACCTCAACTAGAACATCATTTTGGAGTAGCACAAAATACACAAACATAAAATATGCTTTGAGGTTTCTAGAACAATTAATATGCAACATGCCTAGCCTAGTCAAAGTTTAGAGGTAATATTAAATAGCCATAATACAATAAAATACAGGCTGTGCTCTCTCAGTTGAGAGAAGATCAAAACCCTGAAATAACATTGAGCAATAAAGCTAGCATCTGTGTCCTTTTATGTCAGATTATTTCATTTTAATCAGTAAATTCGGTCAGAATAAAAAATACACTGTATGACTACCAATCAAATGAGATCAAATCAACAAAATACATCTTTGGATTTAATGCAGCTCAGATAGCATGAACTGATTTAAACAACAATTATAATTGCATAATCAGTGTTGGGTTTAATGCTGTTAGCAAGGTTACAGACTGACAGATGAAGATCAGGATAAAGTTCAAATGCACTTCAAAAATACTTTTTAGAAAGAGTCATTAGTACAGTAATCTAATTACAATGTTGAAGCTTATGAATTGAAATCGTGAAATTTGTGTCAAGAACTAATAAACCAGAAGCATACCAGTCATTCTCTACCATGTAAACATTGTAACATGTTACCAAATGTTTTAGCTAAACTCAAAAGTTGGCAGCCCTGAACAACAGACGCATGTCCTCTCGTGATCTGATCTTTTTGAAGATTCACTCACATTATAAATGTAAAATAATATACATTTTAATATAAATTCTTACAGTTTGTTCGCCCTTGTCTAGTTGTGATGAAAAAGAGAAAAGGTTGGTTTTGATCTAAACATAATGCGTTGAACAGACAGCTTAACCGTCGCGCTTTTGTAGTTTCTCGCACCACGTTTCAGAACGCAATGTCAAGTTAAGTGTTCAACTTTGACACCCAGTGCTCTTTTCCATTTTGTTCACTTTTTTTAAAAGCACAAACGTGTTCGTTCATTTAACTCACAGCAGTTTTAAAACCTTCATAATAAAAAATAAAACCTTCAATAATCAAAAGATATTTGTCCAAAAATTATGAAAGGATACTTTTTTATTTAACTTTTTTGTTTAGCATTTTAAATGAGTAAAATTTTTTTTTTTTTATTATATCAATATCAACCGCTCATTGTGTATCACTGAGAAACGTCCAGCTCGAGTTGTCCTTGCGATGGAGGTTCGGGTTGAATGACTAGTTCATCCAGTGATTCATCATCGCACTCGCGCTCGGATTGACGACGTCATTGTTCGTTACTGTTGCTGCGTCCCAATTCGCATACTATCCGTCCTAAATAGTATGCGAAACTAGATTTAGTACGTCCCAAATCGTAGTATGTTGAAATGAGTATTCCAAAGATACCCGGATGGTCTACTATTTCCGGTTAGAATTCGAAGTGCAGACAGAGCCCGTCTACGGAGAGCCTTGGCACTTCCTATTAGCCCCATTGTATCGATCTTGGTTGCAGTTCCATTAGAATTCCACTGGAGGTGATCGCGGGCGAGTGCAGACTGAATGGGAGTCAATGGGGCTAGACGGCTAAATGTGTCTCTTTCACCCGATTGCCGTTGAGAAATCTCAGATTTTATTGTAGGTTTTGCAAGTTCAACATGGGTTATAGGTCGAAAGTTGAATGAACGAGTACTTATTTCTTTTCGATTTCTTACAGGTTGAGTTGTTGTTGCCCATAACACGCTAGCATTCTGCTAATGACGTCAGCATTCTGACGTCATTGACATTTTAAAAGACTTTTTAAACCAAATAAGTGACTCTAAAAAATCTAACACCCAGCAATGTGTAATTTCTTTGCATCTCCTTTCGAATACAACATTCAAATTACTAGACAAAAAATTATATCCTGAGAAAAGTGGATTTTGAGGGTTTTTCGCCATAGACCATTCATTCTGCACTGGCCTGCGAGCGCCCCCGCATGGACAGAGACGTGTTACTGCAGCCAGTCCAGAAACCGGAAGTAAGCAGAGAGTGCCAATTCTCTTCCTATTAGACATTCTCTGGTGCAGATCAATGCACACTCTAACGGCTAATATTGCCCACAACCCATTGCGTGCGGGAGGGAGGAGCTTTGCGGTGATGTAGACATGGCAGTCGGATGCAGCAGCGGAGATGCGCCCTCAGTTTTTAAGTGTAAGAATTCAAATGTTTAACCCTAATTAAAGTTATATTTTATTGTCTCGTAATATTAATGGGTTTATGTTGTGCCAAAAAAGTACCGTGTTTATCTTGTAGGGTCCGATGAAGATACTGAGCGCCTCATTGCAGGCTACAAAACAATAAATAAAAAGGCTCTAGTGTCATGCAAGTGTCTTTTTTATGTATTTCTTTTGATGTTTATGTCTGACTTATTTGTAGTAATACTGTGGCTGTACAATTGAAAGTCCAACCAAAGAAACATGGTTACTACACTTTTACTATAGTAAAAGCATGGTTCATTTTCATAAGATTAAGTATAAAATACGTTAAACAATAGTTACACTATAAACTTAAAATATTTTAACTCAGAAAATAAGTAGCTTTCGTTACACACATTTGCACATGAACGTCAGAACCAGCAGCCTCACAAACGACCTGCGTTTGGTTGATCTACGACGACGCCCTGCTTCACTCCTACATTTGGTAAAACACATTGTAAATGTATTGTGGAAAAAAAGATGGGAATAGTAAATAAAATTATATTGGATATAAGAATGAATGAAATGTCAAATGTTTTGTTAACAGTCGCGGTATGCGTAACTAGGCAACCACGTTCTCGTTTACGTTGCATGACGTCATCGAAGTATGTCCCAGAACGTGCATACTCTTTTGCTACACACTCAAAAGTATGTACTTTTTCATCACAAAAAAAGTACATACATTTAGGTCGTAGTATAAGTAGGCGAATTGGGACTCAGCCTGTGTTTAGTTTACGGTGTAGGAAGTCTCAGGACAAGCAGAGCTGACGTTGTTATGGCAATGGCCGTTTTTGTTTTTGACACGCACGCTGTACGCTGTAAACCAATCACAACAGACTGAGCTCTCTGGCCAATCAGAGTAGAGTAACTCGCGGAAAGGAGGGATTTAGAGAGAATGATTCATCTGACGAGACGTTTGAGAATCATTGAAAATGTGGTGATGTGCAAAATTTATTTTATGAGAAAATGAAACAGTTTTTTGACCTTTGATGCATGTAAACCTGTGGTAGGAGACTCCAAAACAACATTATTATTTTATTTTTTTAATCACTGTGAGGTAGAAAAACCCTTGAAAGGTTTCCAACAGTATGTTACATGTACTACTCGTCTGGGGAAAATATTAGACAAATGCTATGGCTTAATTTTAGGTGCATATAGATCTATTACTCTCCCACCACTTGGCTCTTCTGATCACTACTCTGTATTACTTGCACCAGCCTATTTGCCAGTTATTAGGAGGACAGAGAAGGTTGTAAAGGTTATTAAACAATGGACTAATGATAGCATCGATAGATTAAAGGGATGCTTTGAAATAACTGATTGGAATATGCTCATAGCTCCATCAAGTGATATTAATGAGCAAGGGGACATAGTGACATCATACATTTCCTTTTGTGTGGATAACATCATTCCCACCAAGACGGTTACCATCTTTCCCAATAATAAGCCCTGGGTAACCAAAGAACTCAAGGAATTTTTAAATAAGAAAAAGAGTGTTTTTTACACTGGCTCTGAGTATGAAAAAAAGGCACTGGCGGAGCTAGGGGGTGGCCACCCTTGGTCTAAGCTTGGCCACCCCTCTCACAACTGCTGTTTCTGTCTCTTTTTTTTATTGACAAAAAATTTGTTTTTTAAAACGCTGAACCGTCTCTTTAAGACTACAAAAAACGTGAGACTTTTCAGACGCACACTTCAACTTCATGTGCAATGTGCAAGTGCCGAATGAGCTTCAGCAGAACATCAGACAGTGATATGCACATAGTAAATATAGAGTCAATCTTTCTCAACTGGTGGGTTGCAAGACCGTTTTGAGTAAGTCGAATAGTGTGCAGTCAACAACAAACGTAATTCTCTTTTTTTCTGATGCTACTTTTATTTTAGAAGATGTGTGTGAAAGCTTGTGACACTTCTGTCAGATGCTGAGAAAAGGGCATTGTCCTTATTCAGTTGGCTATCTTCGGTAAGATGAGATGTTGTCAGGCCAAATGTCAGTAAAACGAACTAACTTTTCTGTCATACGGTTGACAGCCGTTGTACTGTGCTTGCGGTACGCACATCACGCGCAAATGTGGCGAGCTGTAGCCGTAGTTCTGTCGTCAATTAACTCATGTGTGAATCAAAAAGGCGATTAAAGCTGTCAAAACTGCATGCATGTATTTGTTATATATGCGTCACATGTGTCTGGATTAAAATATTCTGCTATGTGAGATCACAAAATAAGCACAAACTGATATGTAATGTTTTAATGTCCAAATAAATGTGAGCACTGTGCATTTGTACTAGACGATAGGCATTCATTTTGCGTTAATTTGTAAAGGACAAACAAAAATTGATCATTTTTAAATCCATAAAATAACTAATTTTACATTCTGGCAACATTACATTATGAAAAACATAACATTTTACATTATGTGCTGTTGACTTCCGCCTTGTTCACATTCTTGCACATGGGGATTCAAAAGAGAACTTTTGTTTTCCTTTTTAATTTAGGTATGATAGAACTGTTGCAATTATTTATTTTGACAACTAATATAGAAAGTTAAACTTTTTTTTGACAAACTCAGAATTGGTTGAATAGTTTTGATTGATTATATAAAACGCATTGAAAGTTGAATAATCTTTGGACTACAGTATTTATCTGCATGTTATCTCATCCATGAAGATGCAACAATGTAGAACAAGCTACTGGATATTTTGAGAACCAGAACCAAGATAACTGAGCAAGTTGAACTTTAGCTATAGTGTGTGCCCTCTTATTACTATTTAATTAATTTTAATATGATATGAGGTGGTGGGTAATAATAAAAAAATATCAAATTCACTCAGTATTCCATGATTCCCAATTCACTACTATCTCAATTACAATTAAGTACAAATGAACTTTTATTCAGTTGTGTAGGCACTAAAACAGTCCAATACAATTTCAAATGATTTTTTTATGATAAAATAATTAAGATTTCCCTTGCCTGGCCACCCCTATGAAAAAATCCTGGCTCCGCCACTGAAAGGAAGTTAACAAAGAGGTTAAACGTGCTATTAAATCTGCTAAACTGAGATATAAGAACAAGATTGAGCAAACATTTACTCAGGGGAACCTCCATACAGCCTGGCAGGGTCTTAAGAATATGGCGGCAGTTAATATTGCTCCCACTGCCCGTAAGCACATTCAGGTTGCAGGTAGTAGTTCAACATCTCTTGCCAATGATCTCAATTATTTTTACACCAGATTCGAGACTGATAATAGCACTCAAGTGGAAACAATAATTTCTACTTTAAAACCGGGTGATTCTGCCTTCACTATAAGTACAGAGGAGGTGGTGCAAGCTTTTAAAAAGACCAAAGTTAAATCTGCACCTGGGCCGGATAATATCTGTGGCCGAACCTTGGTTTTCAGACCTTGTTTCAGAACTCAATTGCCAGTGGTGTAGTTCCTCATCTATGGAAACATTCCACAGTTATTCCAATACCTAAAAAGAGTTCCATAAAAGCCCTAAACGATCTGAGGCCTGTTGCACTCACCTCTCTTGTGATTAAGGCAATGGAGAGGATTATTAAAAACTGTATTACTAAAGTAACCGACTCACAGTTGGATCCACTTCAGTCTGCCTATCGCACGGGTAGAGGGGTCGATGATGCAAAGGTGTTTATCACAGACCTTGTTCATAAGCATCTTGAGTCTCCTAATACCACAGCCAGATTTTTGTTTGCTGATCTTTCTTCGGCATTCAATACCTTACAGCCACATATTCTTGCTGAGAAACTTATCAGTCGTTTTCATCTGGAGGACCAATTGATTTTATGGATAATTGATTTTTTTACCAATAGGTCTCAGAGAGTGCTGGTCAATAACATATTTTTTGGCTCTCCCCAGGGTTGTGTCCTTTCTCCTCTGCTCTTCATTTTGTATACTGATGATTGCAGATCCAACCTATCTGATTGTCATCTAATTAAGTTTGCTGATGACACGGTTTTACTGTCTCTGCTCTCAGGCCCTTCACAGCATCATGGCCCAACACTTCAGAAATTTGTTGAGTGTAGTGACATCTCCTGTTTGGAACTTAACGTGAATAAGACTAAAGAGATGGTAGTAACCTTTTCTAATAAGCAGAGGCAGATGGCTATGGCAGTCCCTACTGTTATTCATGGAAAACCGATTGAGATTGTCAAAGAGTACCTGGGGAAAATTTTTGACAGTCTGTGACAGATACTGAGGAAATTCCAGCAGCGGCAGTACCTTTTAAGGAAGCTCAAATCCTTTGGAGTTAGTAAGAACATTCTTATCATGTTCTATTGCTCCTACATTGAAAGTGTCACTACATTTTCCATTGTCTGCTGGTTTCATTCTATTAGCCTCCAAAATAGAAATAGTCTGGAGCGCACGGTTAAAGTCTGCTCAAAAATAATTGGACTCCCTATTAGGGCTCTTTCTACTATAAGTGATCAGCAAACATTGAGATGGGCTGGAAGGATTTTACAAGACACTTCACATGTCATGTTCTCTGTTTTTGAGTGGCTTCCTTCAGGGCGACGGCTTCGTTGTCCATGTTGTAGGACTCAAAGTAGGAAGGCAACCTTTGTTCCAAAATCAGTGCAGCTTTTAAATTCTCAACCATCTCTGGCCCCCTGGGTTACCAAGTCGTGATCTTAGTGAATTATTATTATTATTATTATTTTGTACTCTGTATATATATAATTACGTATTTATTTATTCTTATACAGTGGGTACGGAAAGTATTCAGACCCCCTTAAATTTTTTCACTCTTTGTTATATTGCAGCCATTTGCTAAAATATTTTTTTTAAACTGGGTGATTCTTTTTTTTTCCTCATTATTGTACACACAGCACCCCATATTGACAGAAAAACACAGAATTGTTGACATTTTTGCACATTTATTAAAAAAGAAAAACTGAAATATCACATGGTCCTAAGTATTCAGACCCTTTGCTGTGACACTCATATATTTTACTCAGGTGCTGTCCATTTCTTTGATCATCCTTGAGATGGTTCTACACCTTCATTTGAGTCCAGCTGTGTTTGATTATACTGATTGGACTTGATTAGGAAAGCCACACACCTGTCTATATAAGACCTTACTGTAACGGCACTGGCAGGAATGAAGCGGAGAGTGAATCCAATTGCAAGCACTTTAATAAACAAACAAACAAACAGGTAATCCAGGGTACACAACAGAAAACTCAGAACAGGAATCGGGAACTCAGGACGGGAACAAAGAGACAACAGCAACCATTACAACATGAAGAACTCACAAGGACTGAACTAAAACACAGGGCTTAAATACAAGGGAACACAAGCGAACAAGATAACAAGGGGGCGTGGTTAAACTGAAACACCTGGGAAGACTAATCAACATAACGGGGAACAGCTGAACATGGGCCAAAACACATGGCAGGATCACATGACAAGCAGGGAATAACATGACAGACAAGAACAAGGAACCAGACACAAACCCATACCGTGACATTACCCCCTCCCTACGGAGCGGCTACCAGACGCTCCATAAGACCAGGGCGGGACGGGAGGGACAGACCAGGGCGGGACGGGAGGGACAGACCAGGGCGGGACGGGAGGGACAGACCAGGGCGGGACAAGGGGAATGGACAGTTCAGAAGGCCAGGGAGGCACACAAAGTTCGGGAGTCCAGGGCGGAGACGACAGTCCATCGGGCGGCCAGGGCGGAGACGACAGTCCATCGGGCGGCCAGGGCGGAGACGACAGTCCATCGGGCGGCCTGGGCGGAGACGACAGTCCATCGGGCGGCCAGGGCGGAGACGACCCCTCGGGCGGCCAGGGCGGAGACGACCCCTCGGGCGGCCAGGGCGGAGACGACCCCTCGGGCGGCCAGGGCGGAGACGACCCCTCGGGCGGCCAGGGCGGAGACGACCCCTCGGGCGGCCAGGGCGGAGACGACCCCTCGGGCGGCCAGGGCGGAGACGACCCCTCGGGCGGCCAGGGAACAGGCACCAGCTCAGGAACAGACGCCACCGGCTCAGGAACAGACGCCACCGGCTCAGGAACAGACGCCACCGGCTCAGGAACAGACGCCACCGGCTCAGGAACAGACGCCACCGGCTCAGGAACAGACACAGGCACGGCGGCGGCCATCTTGTCCGAAGACACAGGCTCGGCAGACGTGACGTGAACAGTCTCTGTGGCGGCCATCTTGTCCAAAGACACGGGCTCGGCAGACGTGACGTGAACAGGCTCAGCGTCGGCCATCTTGTCTGAAGACACAGGCTCGGCAGACGTGACGTGAACAGTCTCTGTGGCGGTCATCTTGTCCGAAGACACAGGCCCAGCAGACGTGACGGATTGCTGGGGTGGTGCAGGCAGTACGAGCAGGCGGGGCCAGTAGAGCATGACACCTGGGCGGCGCGGGCAGAGCAAGACGCCTGGGTGGCGCGGGCAGAGCAAGACGCCTGGGCGGCGCGGGCAGAGCAAGACGCCTGGGCGGTGCGTCAGGAACGGCAGTCACCTCCAGGATGGTCTCCGTGTTAGGAGCCACCGGACTTGGGACCACCGGAACAGTTACGGAAGGAGCCTTTCTCCTCCTCCTGTGTTTCGGGACCACCGGAACTGGGACCACCGGAACTGGGACCATCGGACTCGGGACCACCGGAACTGGGACCACCGGAACAGGCATGGAGGAAGTCTTCCTTCTCCTCCTCCGTTTCGGGGCCACCAGAACTGGGACCACCGGACTCGGGACCACCTGAACAGGCTCTGTGCTGGATGGAACCCGTGGCGAATGGGGCGCTGGGCTGGACATCACCAACCCAGGGTCAAAGAGGGGCCAGAGTGGAGAGTGGTGTCGGGACTCCTCTCGACCACCTCCTCTACTGCGACCTCCACGGGTCCCGCGAAATATGACCAACCGGGTCCCCTCAAAAGAGTGTCCTCTCTCCCGCTCGGTGGCTGGGGAAGAGACACTGGCAAACATGCTGCTGGATTCAGTGATGGTGAGTTCTTCTGTAACGGCACTGGCAGGAATGAAGCGGAGAGTGAATCCAATTGCAAGCACTTTAATAAACAAACAAACAAACAGGTAATCCAGGGTACACAACAGAAAACTCAGAACAGGAATCGGGAACTCAGGACGGGAACAAAGAGACAACAGCAACCATTACAACATGAAGAACTCACAAGGACTGAACTAAAACACAGGGCTTAAATACAAGGGAACACAAGCGAACAAGATAACAAGGGGGCGTGGTTAAACTGAAACACCTGGGAAGACTAATCAACATAACGGGGAACAGCTGAACATGGGACAAAACACATGGCAGGATCACATGACAAGCAGGGAATAACATGACAGACAAGAACAAGGAACCAGACACAAACCCATACCGTGACACTTACAGCTCACAGTGCATGTCAGAGCAAATGAGAATCGTGAGGTCAAAAGAACTGCCTGAAGAGCTCAGAGACAGAATTGTGGCAAGGCACAGATCTGGCCAAGGTTACAAAAAAAATTATTTTGCACTTAAGGTTCCTAAGAGCACAGTGGCCTCCATAATCCTTAAATGGAAGACGTTTGGGACAACCAGAACCCTTCCTAGAGCTGGCCGTCCGGCCAAACTGAGCTATCGGGAGAGAAGAGCCTTGGTGAGAGAGGTAAAGAAGACCCCAAAGATCACTGTGCCTGAGCTCCAGAGATGCAGTCAGGAGATGGGAGAAAGTTGTAGTAAGTCAACCATCACTGCAGCCATACACCAGTCGGGGCTTTATGGCAGAGTGGCCCGACGGAAGCCTCTCCTCAGTGCAAGACACATGAAAGCCCGCATGGAGTTTGCTAAAAAACACCTGAAGGACTCCACGATGGTGATAAATAAGATTCTCTGGTCTGATGAGACCAAGATAGAACTTTTTGGCCTTAATTCTAAGCGGTATGTGTGGAGAAAACCAGGCACTGCTCATCACCTGTCCAATACAGTCTCAACAGTGAAGCATGGTGGTGGCAGCATCATGCTGTGGGGGGGTTTTTCAGCTGCAGGGACAGGACGACTGGTTGCAATCGAGGGAAAGATGAATGCGGCCAAGTACAGGGATATCCTGGATGAAAACCGAAGGTTCACCTTCCAACAAGACAATGACCCTAAGCACACAGCTAAAATAACGAAGGAGTGGCTTCACAACAACTCCGTGACTGTTCTTGAATGCCCCAGCCAGAGCACTGACTTGAACCCAATTGAGCATCTCTGGAGAGACCTGAAAATGGCTGTCCACCAGCGTTTACCATCCAACCTGACAGAACTGGAGAGGATCTGCCAGGAGGAATGGCAGAGGATACCCAAATCCAGGTGTGAAAAACTTGTTTGCATCTTTCCCAAAAAGACTCATGGCTGTATTAGATCAAAAGGGTGCTTCTACTAAATACTGAGCAAAGGGTCTGAATACTTAGGACCATGTGATATTTCAGTTTTTCTTTTTTAATAAATGTGCAAAAATGTCAACAATTCTGTGTTTTTCTGTCAATATGGGGTGCTGTGTGTACAATAATGAGTAAAAAAAAAAAAAAGAACTTAAATGATTTTAGCAAATGTCTGCAATATAACAAAGAGTGAAAAATTTAAGGGGGTCTGAATACTTTCCGGACCCACTGTATATGGTATGGACTAGTTGTGTTTTTAGGTATCCACTTGAAGTGGATTTTTATTAATATGTACTCTGTGCACATTGTTATTATTTATTTAATGTATGATGTTTTTATGTATATCGTTTACGTGACTCTACATGGCCTCAATAATTGCCCCTTGGGGACAAATAAAGTGTTATGAAATGAAATGAAATTAGGAAACTTTAAAATAGCATAATAGGGGTACTTTAACAAAGATGAATCTGTATTTAATTTGTACAGTTAACACTACAGTGTTATTTTACATTTAATTATTACATATCAATACTACTGTTGGACCTTACTTTATTTGTAACTTTGTTATATTGTATATATCTTGTAATTAGTTTATTTGCTTTTTTTTTTTAAATCCGATCCGTGACTCAAAAACCATAATATGATCCAAACCGTGAGTTTTGTTATTCGTTGCACCACTAGAAAAGAGACAACACTGACATGCACCAACATAAATTAGAAAGCTTTTACACTACTCAGTCATGACCAACCATACAAGAATTGATCATGTTTTATTGTAGTTATAAAATAGTTAGGCTGCTATTTTTCATAGAAAGTATGTAGAAATACAGAGATAGAGTTGAGATACAGATACAAATAGAGATACAGTAGTACATTGTCCTATAAGCACTGATCTTACCTGTAATTATAGTTTTAACAAACGCCACAAGTACAGTACAAAGAAGAATCAAGAGCTTTATAGAATCTGGACTATCATGAATTATGGACCAAGCTAGTTTTCTGTGTGTAAAATGTTTTCTGTTCTGATGATTGATATTAGGAAAAACCTGGCTTTCTGATATCCAAAAAGATTACATAAATCATTAAGGGCATGACAACAATTAAAAGTGGGAATACATTTTTTTCATTAGAAGAAAATGTTAAGTGAAGTTACACTTCCCATGGCACTTTGAAGTAGAAGATTCTGTCAAATATAAGTTCTTCATACAAGGAATGACATGCAAACAAGGAATTATGTTCATTATTGATTAATGAATAAGTAAGCTACCACAATAAAAAAATAAAAATAACATGCAAACGCTTTACACTGCAGCCTCACTGTTTCTTCAAACTGAATCTACAGTCTTGCATCTGTGTCTGTAGTCAGCATTACGAGATGCTCACTTGGTTAACTTCTACTGTTCCATAGTAACTCTATAAACGTTTCATGTCTTTTTTTTACAAACTGAGATGTGTTAGAATTGCTACAGATGGTGTCAGGAGCTCAACTGGCCCAACAGCCTGACAGTATTCTCATATGAATAACTAAATTCTTATTGTTAAATCATGTGAAGAGAATTTTTATGTGAGCATGTCAGAAACTAATTATTTTGAGAGCATAAAATAGGAATTAAGCAAAACTAAGCAAAAAATTAAGCAAAATCTATCCTAACATTTTCACCATAAAAATACACTATATTGTGGTGTAAATACTCGAGTCCAATATATAATGATTGTGGTTCTGAGCTGTACAGACGTATCGTCCGCTGTGTGTCGGGTCGGTGTTGCTGATGGTCAGGTTCTGTCCGCTCTGCACTGGTTTCAGTGGTTCTTCAGTGTCTCTGTACCAGGTGTAGTTGAGCACCGGTGGGTTTGCATCACTGAGTACGTTTACATGCACCCTCATAATGGGATTATAATGCAATTTTGGCAATATTGCGATTAAACTTTACCTCATGTAAATGTAATACTTTGATGAAACTAATGTGATTAAGCTTATAATCGTAGTAACCATATTTGCATTAAACGCAATAAACAGGAATGTAAACACCTTAATCTCAGTGCTCGGTTCTACACGGATGGCGTGTGTTGTTCACACACCTTAATGAATGAACTCCGTGATATTTTCTGAAGTTTTCTCTTCTCCAAATCACTAAACTGTCAACACAACTCGCTGCGCAGTCTCTGCTCCGGATCTTCATCCAGACGAACGCGACGGCAGTGTAGGCAAACCTGGTGTAGTGCCGAATTCTGTGACTCTAGTAGACGCTGTAGTGATGGTAGGGTTAAGATTAGGATTGAGATTAGGAGTAGGTTGGATTAGCACAATACAGCGCCTACTAGGGTCACAGAATTTGGTGGGTCACAGAATTCGGCGTAACACCGGCAATGCAATATACATCATGCCACAGAATAATATAGTACCTCCTTTAAAATGTATTATGAATTTGATATGAGTAGATTAAAACATTCATACTGTATGCCTATCTGAGTGTGTTATAACCATACTTATTAGTGAATAATCAGAATAATAAAAAATTGCATATAAACTGTGAGTGAAGAGTTCTGCTCGTGTCATGTAAACATCTTACTGTGTTTAAGACCTTAGTCTGATTATTAGAAATAATCGCATTATTGGTGCACATGTAAGCGTAGTCACTTCTTCAGCTCAGAGTCACTGAACGGCCCTCCTACAAAACCAGCTGTGTTTACAGACACAGATGTACATGTTCATCTAAAGGAAGAGAAAATCAATCAAGCAATTACATTATGATTTACAGCACTAATTCTAGATGATCAGACAGTGGCTCCTCATAGAAAAGTGTCTTTTCAGTGCTGAAAGTCATATTGTGACTGTGTGAAACAAAGTATACATCACATAATGCTTTTATGGTGAAATTGCATCTTTTTCCTGTCAATCCATGTTTATTGTATGACCATAAACAATGCACTTTCTTTGCATCCAAATGCAATCTAGATCGTGTTATGCAGTTACTGTATTACATTCACAGCATTTATGTCATGTTGTGTTGGCCATGCTGGTTTTAAAAATGATTTGTTACATGAAAATTATAAAAACATTAATATTTTTATTCCATGTTTAACATTTTAAATATAATTTTTATGTTTAATTTATATAGTTTAAAGCTGTTTTTTAGCTTTTAAGTCTGAAATCTGAAGTCTAATATAGTAATGACTGTGAGTAAATTAGAAGAGCCTCTTGATACTCACACTGGACGTCCAGCATCACTGATGCGTTCTGAGCGCCGTGTTCGTTCTGAGCTGTACAGATACGTCCACTTTTTTATTTTTTTATTATTGAACAAAAAGCACAGGGGATACAGTATCAAGCACATAACAAAAAATAAAATAAAAAATAAATAAATAAGACAGTAAACTCAAAGTAAAGCAAGGCAGTAGATAAGGGATAGTCTACTAAAAAATATAAATAAATAACAATTCACAAAACAATCATAGAAACTACAAGTACAAAAAATGAATACAATTAGAAATAAATAACATTGGGAATACATAAATAAATAATAATAATCAGAAAATCAGCCAGTAATTTATAATGAAACCATAATTTCTTTGAGCAACAAAGAAGTTTTAGCAGCTTTCTTATTAGCTGATAAACAAAGAGAGTCATAAAATAATTTTAAATCAATGCAAAAAAGTCTAAAATTGGGCTTCGAAACAGTTACTTTACACTTATGAAGATAAAACTCGCCACATAAAGTAAGCAGTTTTAATCTGTCATCCATCTCCTTTGACCCGGAGTCCCAAATCAAAAACAGCACATTCACAACCTCAAAAGTAAAGAGTTTGTAATAAGCAGAAAAAATAAGCCAGGCTACTTTTCCCCAGAACTCTTTTGAATAATCACATTCAAAAAACAAATGTGGTATTGTTTCAAGGTTAGAATTACAGAATGTGCAGTGTGAAGAGATGTCTAGCTTAAACTTAGAAAGAAGAGAGTTACAGGGATAGTAATTATGTAGAATTTTAAAGTGAAGCTCTTTCCACTTGTTAGGTAACAGAAACTTATTAATGCCAGTCCATATATTAATGGTAGAAAGAGAAGGATAATTTAATTTCCATTTGAAAAAAGCTTTGGGATGACAGCTGATCTTCCTAATAACAAATCTTCTAATCCAAAAATTGTTACATTTGACATTGGAAAGCTCCAAACCTCCAATAGACAACTGGGGCATTTCACAAACGGATACTCTGTTAGAGCTACAGTATGACCTAACCATATGCAAAAGTTTAGGTGA
This sequence comes from Leuciscus leuciscus, assembly GCF_965113295.1. NCBI lineage: Eukaryota > Metazoa > Chordata > Actinopteri > Cypriniformes > Leuciscidae > Leuciscus > Leuciscus leuciscus. Next base: position 4,618,946 of record NC_138728.1, read on the forward strand.
AATAGAATTAATAATCCAGTTATAAACTTTAGGTGAGGAATCCACTCCAAAAAGGTCGATAAATTCATTGTAGGAATAAAAGCTGCCGTCCTTTTTCAACAAATCCAAAACAAAAATAACACCTTTGTCAACCCAATCCTTAATAAAAATAGATTTTTTTCAAGCAGCACATTCTGATTGTTCCATATAATACTCCTATGAGGGGAAAAATTGTGGCAAAAGGCAAGCTTACAGGCCTCCAAGGCTTGCTTATGAAAATTAGCAAGCTTGAATGGAAGTTTGTTGCATTTAAAATCGCAAGACTTTTATAGTGAAACCATATATATTAAATATAAATTTGGGTATGTGAAACCATAACAAATTAGAATCAGCATTCAGGCAGCGTTTAATCCAGCCGATCTTGAAAACCTGATTGAGAGTACTGAAGTCCAAAGCATTCACACCTCCCTCCAAAGTATTTCTTATCAGAGTCTTCCTTTTAACATACTCAGTTTTATTTTTCCACAAGAATTTAAATAGTATAGAGTCAATAGATGAGCAAGTTTTCGGGTTAACATATAAGGACAAAGCTGGGTAAACAATCCTAGAAATGCCTTCAGCTTTAGCTATCAAGACACGACCATAGATAGTTAAATTTCTTTGTAGCCAGCAATTGAAGACATTCTTTAATTTTTTTGTCCGTTGTGAAAAATTATCTAAAATTCTATCTTCGGGTGATTTACTTATTAAAATGCCTAAATATCTAACAGAACTTTTGACCTCAATACCTTCTATATGACCTTTTTCAAGACTGTGAATAGGTAAAATTTCACTTTTATTTCGATTAACTGTGAGACCAGAAGCATTAGAAAAAGTTTTTAAAGCTTCTAAAATAACAGGAACCTGTTTCTCATCTTTTAAAAACAGACAGGTGTCATCCGCCAGTTGACTAATTAGAAAAGTGTGTTCAGCTACAACAATACCCTGAACATCTACACAGCGAGTAATAAAAATATTAAGAAACTCTGTGACTAATAAAAACAAAAAAGGTGAAAAAGGACACCCTTGTCTGATGCCCCTGCTAATCGTAAACCGTGGAGAAACACCATTCATCAATTGCTGTTAATATTTTTGTAAAGAGTCTGAACTATTCTAATTAAGGAAGAGCCAAAACCAAATTTGCGCAAAGATTCAAACATAAACTCATGCTCGACCGTGTCAAAGGCCTTATAAAAATCTAAAAATAAAATTATTGCACCATCGTTGATCAATTCATTATAATCTAAAATATCTAAAACAAGCCGAATGTTATTTGCTATATGCCTACCTTTCATAAAGCCAGATTGGGAAACTGAGACAATTTCTTCTAAGCATGGTTTCAATCTATTTGCATAAAGGGAAGCTAACAATTTATAATCAGAATTAAGTAAAGTAATTGGGCGCCAATTATCTAAATATGAAGAATCTTTGTTAGGCTTTGGGATTAAAGTGATCAAGCCCTGCTTCATGGACTCAGTTAATTCACCTTTCTTTATACAGTCTTTAACAACTTCCAAAACAAACTTTTTTATGTCTTGCCAAAAGGTCCTATAAAATTCAAAAGGCAGTCCATCTGGACCAGGGCTTTTATTGAGGGGGGCTTTCTGGATAATCAGATCCAACTCTTCCATAGTCAAATCCATCTCACAAGACGACCGGTTTCCATCACTTATAATAGGTGTGAATGCTTGAACCCTCTCAAAAAAAACTATCAGCAAACTGAGGTTTAAATGAAGAAAAATAAAGCTGTGAATAAAAATTGGAAACAAAATTAGAAACTCTAGCTTCATCTGTGACCAAATTGCCCTCAATATTTAGAGAAAATATTTTCTTAGATTTCCCTCTTTTCTTTTCTAAATTAAAAAAATACGCTGAATTTTTTTCTCCGAATTCTAGCCACTTTACTCTGGATCTAATAAAGGCACCCTTAGCCTTTTCTGCATAAAAGATTCTTCTTTAAGATTGTGCAGTTTTACTTTATCATCTTCACTTGTCTGTTGCTTGCCTAAAATTTGATTCATTTCACTTAATATAGAGGTATACTTTAAAGATTTTGCCTTCGCTAACTGTTTACTAAATCGAATAGAGAATTTTCTACAGTCGTATTTGAACATTTCCCAATTAGAAGATAGTGAAACACCAGGTTTTGCTTTAAATTCTTCAATGATGCTCTTAATACCTAAACAATAAGAGGGAATCTGTAGTAGAGAACAATTTAGTTTCCAATATCCAGGGTTTCTGTGACAACCAGTACCAGAATCAGATAAAATAAGATCGATAAAAGCATGATCTGTGAGGGGAGCAGGACAGATACTACTGGACTTAATAAAAGAAGATATAAAGTCTGATGTAAGCCAGTAATCTATACGCGATTTTCTCGAGAGATCTTTACTAAACCAAGTATATGAACAATCTTTATCATGCATAAACCTGTAAGCATCCAAAAGAGAAAGGTTACTACAAAAATCATTAATAACATCTGCATGACTCTAGATTTGGGGGAAATCTATCCAGACATAGGTCACAAGATAGTTTAACCGGCATATGAACAGTAACAACTTCTTACTGCTGGTTTTCTGATCCATAAAAAATCGGAGGAATCCCTCTTAAATCTCAAAATATTAGCTGCTGTTTGAAGTAAGAAAAGCTTAATCAAAAATCTTCAAGCAAAATTGTGGCTGTTGTTTGTATTTTGTGAAGTTTCTGGGACACTACTGCTGAATCCTCGGGCCTAGTGGGCCTTGGTCATTAAACAATGCCACCAAAAGCCTCTAACCACACCACCGAGGATTATGTTACCATGGCTCAAGTGCGTGAGTTATTGGATCAGCAGAAGGACTTCTACAGAACTCTGCTTGAACAGCTAGAAAAAAATTTCAAATCTTGTGTACAGATCATAGTTGACTCTTCTAATAAGAGGATTGATGATCTGTCAAAGCAAGTTTATGACTTCAAGGTGAGTCTGGAAATGACTCAAAAAGAATTTGATGACTTTAAAATCTCTTGTGGCACCTGGTCAAAGATCTGTAGTGAAACCAGGTCAGATCTGGATACAATCTGTAAAAGTTTCAATTTTATCACAGAGAAGGCTGACTATCTGGAGGGCCAGTCAAGACGGAATAATATTGTTGTGGACGGCATTAAAGAGTCTGTGAGAGAAAAAGTGTCTGATTCTGAAGATAAAGTGAGAAAACTATTCAGTGAAAAGTTACAGTTGGATCACTTGAAAATAGAGCTTGACTGGGCTCATAGAACTGGGAAGCCAGCGACACCTTCAGAAAAGCCCAGACCTATTGTGGTCAGATTTCTGCGGCTTAAGGACAAACTGGCTGTTCTGGATAAAGCAAAGAACTTGAAGGGCTCAGGCATTTTCATCAATGAGGACTTCTCTGAAACCGTCCGTCAAAGAAGGAAAGATCTACTCCCTGCAATGAAGGTGGCTCGAGAGAGAGGTGACATTGCATATTTGAGATATGACAAACTTATTGTCCATCCACCAACACAAAATCCTCCTCAACAAAGGAGGACCAACAGTTAGAGGTTGGTTCAATAGTTGCCTACCGTGTTTTCTTTATACAATATTGTGTTTTTTTGTGTGTGTTTTTTTACAGTAAATATACACTCTATGGACTACTACAATACATCTGATTCTGATTTCAATATTTTTGATTCCTCTTTAATTGATTCTTATAATTTTGATGTTGACCCAGATTTGCATTTTTTTTCATCATTTGATACCACAAATCTTTGCAGATTTTATGATGAAACTCAGTTTAATGACTTGTATGTTTCCATGCCTTCTAATATATTCTCCACTTTTCACTTGAACATAAGAAGTCTTTCTTGTAACTATGACAAATTTATTCATTATTTATCTTTACTTAAACATAAGTTTTCTGTTATTGCTTTATCTGAAACATGGCTTACAGAAGACTCTAGAGAAATATTTAAATTATCAAATTACAATTCAGTTCATTATGTAAGAGAAAATAGATCGGGAGGTGGAGTATCTTTATTTTTTTTAGACAACTATGAATTTAAAGTTAGGGATGATTTATCACTGAATTCAGTTGAATCTGTTTTTGTGGAGCTCTCTGGTGTTTTTGGTGGAAAAAACGTCATAGTTGGCGTCATCTATCGTTCACCAGATTCTGTTGTCAAAGATTTTAATGAATGTCTATCCAGTTCTCTTGATCTGATTAACAAGGAGGATAAACTTTGTTATATCTTAGGTGATTTTAATATAAATCTTTTAAAAAAGAATCCAGATACATTTACTGCAGATTTTCTAAATATACTTTATTCTAGTTATTTTTTCCCTCTTATTCATAAACCTACTCGAGTAAAGGAGAACTCAGCAACTTTGATTGATAACATCTTGACAAATAATTTGAGTGAAGGAATGAAATCTGGAGTCTTGTATTTGGATTTGTCTGATCATTTCCCTATATTCCAATTTTCGTTAATCAAGTTTAATACAACCAAACAAAAAAAGAAAAAGATGCTTAAAAGAATTATGAGCAAGCTAAATGTTTCTAAATTTAAAGATATGCTTGCCAGTATTTCATGGAATGATCTTTACAAAGAAAAAAATGCTCATTTTGCATATCAAAATTTTATGAAAATTATTAGCAGTAGTTTCAATGAATGTTTTCCAATTATTAGCTCTACTAGGAAATATAGTCAGGCCTTTAGTAAGCCTTGGTTTACAGTTGACTTGTTGAAGCTGCTGAGGAAAAAGAATAAATTGTACAAAAAATATATTTCAAATCCTACACCCCTTACCCGTGGTGCTTATACATCTTGTAGAAATAAATATACTTATTACATTAGATCGTCAAAAAAGAAATATTTCTGTGAGAAATTTAAGAGGTGTTCAAATGATACTAAAACCACATGGAAAGTTATAAATCAGTTGCTGCATAGAGATAAGTCTCATTCAGAATTACCTTCAGTTTTTTATGAAGGTGATAATTCTTTTAATAACTCATTTGATATAGCTCAAAAATTTAATAATTTTTTTGTTAACATTGGACATGAATTAGCCAGTAAAGTTCCTGCTTGTAATGGTAATCCACTAGATTATATTATAAGGAATTATCCTTCTATTTCTTTTTTTCAGCCTCCTGATGTTCAAGAAATAAGTGATATTATTGATGAAATGAAAACATCTTCAACCGGCCATGATAATATTTCTTCATTCCTTGTCAAACAGATCAAGCAGTTTATTTTACAGCCACTGGTTTTCATTTTTTCACTTTCTCTGAAAACAGGAGTTGTACCAGAGGATTTAAAGGTTGCCAAAGTGATTCCTCTGTTTAAAGCAGATGACCCTTGTTGCTTCAATAATTATAGACCCATATCCATATTGCCTTGTTTTTCAAAAATATTAGAAAAAGTAATATATAAAAGGATCTTATTCCATCTTGACTCTAATTTAATTCTTTATAAACATCAGTATGGCTTCAGGAAAAGTCATTCCACATCTATGGCTTTGCTTTATTTGATTGACAAAGTTTCCTCTGCATTAGAAAATAATGAATTTACCTGTAGTATATTCGTCGACTTCTCAAAAGCTTTTGATACAGTCAACCATCATATTCTATTGAAAAAATTGCAAAAATATGGTTTTCATGATGTTACGCTTGAATGGTTAAAAAATTATATTTCAAACAGACAACAGTTTGTTTGTATTAATGGATGCTATTCCAACAAAGCCAGACTACTTTGTGGGGTCCCACAGGGGTCCATTCTTGGACCATTATTATTTCTTATTTATATTAATGATTTATCAAATGTGTCAAATATTCTTTTCCCAATAATGTTTGCAGATGACACAACTTTAGTTTATTCTCATTCAAATTTTAATTTTCTGATTAGAAATGTAAATACTGGTTTAACTGCATATGCTACATGGTTCAGATTAAATAAGTTATCCCTGAATACAAAAAAATCGAATTATATAATTTTTAGTGGAAAAAAATCATATTCTAAGAACCTCTTTAAAGTCAAAATGGAGACTGTGGAGATATCCCAAGTTTCAACAACAAGATTCCTCGGAATTTTTGTTGATGAGAACTTGAATTGGAAAACACAAATTGACTGGGTTAGCAAGAAAATAAATAAATCTATTGGTATAATTAGGAGGATTAGCAATCTCATTACTACAAATTGTCTTCTTACACTCTATTACAGTTTAATTTATCCATATCTTTCATATTGTAATATAGTTTGGGCAAGCACTTTTCCTTCTACACTTCATAGAATTTTGGTTCTTCAGAAACGTTTTGTTAGGATTGTAACCCGATCTGAGTTACATTCTTCATCTGTGTCATTTCATTTCAGAATCTTCAGATACTTACTGTGTATGACATTAATATCACTCAAATATGTGTTTTTATTTATAAGGTATATTTCAATTATGAAAATATCCCAGAGCACTTTAAGACTTATTTTAAATTTAACTCACAGGTTCATTCTTATTCAACTCGTCAATCCTTAGATCTTCATCTTCCAAAGTTTCTTACGTGCATATTTAGGGGTACCAAATTATGGAACAGTTTTTCCCACTTAGCAATAAACTCCTCCTCATTAAAATGTTATAAAAGATATTTAAAAGCCCATTTAACTGCTGTTCTACATTTTTAATATAGTAATTTTTTTTTTTTTTTTTTTTTTTTTAATGTTATGATCATATTTTTGTTTATTATTTTCATTATTGTAATCGTCATCAAAATTTGTTGATGTTATGTGTATGTATATATGTATGTGCATGTGTGTTTTGTGTGTGTGTGTTATGGATATATGTATTTCACTAGTTTGTTGTTACTTTTATGTAGTAAAATGTTTTTGTTTTTTATGTTTTTTGTTTTGATTTTATTGTAATTATGTCTATAGGTGGAGGCGTTAAATAAGCCCAGTTGGGGTTTTTTGCCTCTTCCTGCACATCATTAAATTGATAATATTTGTCTTAGTTCTGTTCATATATTTTATGTTTTGTTATTATTTTTGTCATTTTGTATTTTAAGGTGCAAATATAAATAAACAAAACAAATAAACAAAACAAGAAAAATAAAATAAAAAGTACCATACAACTACAATCGTAACAAAGTTATGAAATGTAATACAGAATACAATTAAAGTGCAAAACTTGAAACGTATCCATACCCCTCAATAACGGTTTAGGCCAGGGGAGCCCAACCTTTTTTGAACAAAGATCTACTTTTAGATTTATCAGTGTGCCGAGATCTACCAGTCCAAACGGAAAGCCAGTCGCTACTCACAGCGCATCTGCAAATTTAATATGCACAAAACAAACAGAAAAGTAGCTCTAATCCATATATAATAAATCTGTTGTGAATCAGAAGGCAGAGACAGATCCATTTGCAACAATTTATTAAACAGAAACTCCAGGCAAAGGTCAATATCTGCATAGACAGTTTCAGGGATCAAACAGAGGCGAGTCGAGAACCAGGCTGGAGGTCAGAGGCAGGCAGCAGAACAATCAGAATCAGGCTGGAGGTCAGTAGGCAGGCAGCAGAACAATCAGAATCAGGCTGGAGGTCAGTAGGCAGGCAGCAGAACAATCAGAATCAGGCTGGAGGTCAGTAGGCAGGCAGCAGAACTATCAGAAACAGGCTTTGGGTCAGTAGGCAGGCAGCAGAACAATCAGAATCCAGAATCAGGCTTTGGGTCAGTAGGCAGGCAGCAGAACAATCAGAATCCAGAATCAGGCTTTGGGTCAGTAGGCAGGCAGCAGAACAATCAGAAACAGGCTTTGGGTCAGTAGGCAGGCAGCAGAACAATCAGAATCAGGCTTTGGGTCAGTAGGCAGGCAGCAGAACAATCAGAATCAGGCTTTGGGTCAGTAGGCAGGCAGCAGAACAATCAGAATCCAGAATCAGGCTTTGGGTCAGTAGGCAGGCAGCAGAACAATCAGAATCAGGCTGGAGGTCAGTAGGCAGGCAGCAGAACAATCAGAATCAGGCTGGAGGTCAGTAGGCAGGCAGCAGAACAATCAGAATCCAGAATCAGGCTTTGGGTCAGTAGGCAGGCAGCAGAACAATCAGAATCAGGCTTTGGGTCAGTAGGCAGGCAGCAGAACAATCAGAATCAGGCTTTGGGTCAGTAGGCAGGCAGCAGAACAATCAGAATCCAGAATCAGGCTTTGGGTCAGTAGGCAGGCAGCAGAACAATCAGAATCCAGAATCAGGCTTTGGGTCAGTAGGCAGGCAGCAGAACAATCAGAATCAGGCTGGAGGTCAGTAGGCAGGCAGCAGAACAATCAGAATCAGGCTGGAGGTCAGTAGGCAGGCAGCAGAACAATCAGAATCCAGAATCAGGCTTTGGGTCAGTAGGCAGGCAGCAGAACAATCAGAATCCAGAATCAGGCTTTGGGTCAGTAGGCAGGCAGCAGAACAATCAGAATCCAGAATCAGGCTTTGGGTCAGTAGGCAGGCAGCAGAACAATCAGAATCAGGCTGGAGGTCAGTAGGCAGGCAGCAGAACAATCAGAATCAGGCTGGAGGTCAGTAGGCAGGCAGCAGAACAATCAGAATCAGGCTGGAGGTCAGTAGGCAGGCAGCAGAACAATCAGAATCAGGCTGGAGGTCAGTAGGCAGGCAGCAGAACTATCAGAAACAGGCTTTGGGTCAGTAGGCAGGCAGCAGAACAATCAGAATCCAGAATCAGGCTTTGGGTCAGTAGGCAGGCAGCAGAACAATCAGAATCCAGAATCAGGCTTTGGGTCAGTAGGCAGGCAGCAGAACAATCAGAATCAGGCTTTGGGTCAGTAGGCAGGCAGCAGAACAATCAGAATCAGGCTTTGGGTCAGTAGGCAGGCAGCAGAACAATCAGAATCCAGAATCAGGCTTTGGGTCAGTAGGCAGGCAGCAGAACAATCAGAATCCAGAATCAGGCTTTGGGTCAGTAGGCAGGCAGCAGAACAATCAGAATCAGGCTGGAGGTCAGTAGGCAGGCAGCAGAACAATCAGAATCAGGCTGGAGGTCAGTAGGCAGGCAGCAGAACAATCAGAATCAGGCTTTGGGTCAGTAGGCAGGCAGCAGAACAATCAGAATCAGGCTGGAGGTCAGTAGGCAGGCAGCAGAACAATCAGAATCAGGCTGGAGGTCAGTAGGCAGGCAGCAGAACAATCAGAATCAGGCTGGAGGTCAGTAGGCAGGCAGCAGAACAATCAGAATCAGGCTGGAGGTCAGTAGGCAGGCAGCAGAACAATCAGAATCAGGCTGGAGGTCAGTAGGCAGGCAGCAGAACTATCAGAAACAGGCTTTGGGTCAGTAGGCAGGCAGCAGAACAATCAGAATCCAGAATCAGGCTTTGGGTCAGTAGGCAGGCAGCAGAACAATCAGAATCCAGAATCAGGCTTTGGGTCAGTAGGCAGGCAGCAGAACAATCAGAATCAGGCTTTGGGTCAGTAGGCAGGCAGCAGAACAATCAGAATCAGGCTTTGGGTCAGTAGGCAGGCAGCAGAACAATCAGAATCCAGAATCAGGCTTTGGGTCAGTAGGCAGGCAGCAGAACAATCAGAATCCAGAATCAGGCTTTGGGTCAGTAGGCAGGCAGCAGAACAATCAGAATCAGGCTGGAGGTCAGTAGGCAGGCAGCAGAACAATCAGAATCAGGCTGGAGGTCAGTAGGCAGGCAGCAGAACAATCAGAATCAGGCTGGAGGTCAGTAGGCAGGCAGCAGAACAATCAGAAACAGGCTTTGGGTCAGTAGGCAGGCAGCAGAACAATCAGAATCAGGCTGGAGGTCAGTAGGCAGGCAGCAGAACTATCAGAAACAGGCTTTGGGTCAGTAGGCAGGCAGCAGAACAATCAGAATCAGGCTTTGGGTCAGTAGGCAGGCAGCAGAACAATCAGAATCCAGAATCAGGCTTTGGGTCAGTAGGCAGGCAGCAGAACAATCAGAATCCAGAATCAGGCTTTGGGTCAGTAGGCAGGCAGCAGAACAATCAGAAACAGGCTTTGGGTCAGTAGGCAGTCTGCAGACAATCAGAGAGAGTTGGAGATAGCAAGGGTCAGAGAAACACTCAGACATGTATAATAACAAAAACATATAATAAAGTTATTTCTCTACCTTAGTGGGACCTCTGGCACTGGGAGGAGGCAGCTAGTTTCTCGTAGTCAGGGCAGTAAGAGCTGGTTGCAAGTCTTAAGCAGGCCATAAGGTGGTCATCAGTCATTGTAGATCTGTACTTTGACTTGATGATTTTCATGTGAGAGAAAGCACACTCACACAAGTAGGTTGACCCGAAAAGTGCTGTCAAGTTGAAAGCACATTTTCTGAGGTTGTGATACTTTTGTTCAGTCAGTAAGTACCAGAACTCTCCATTCATGTCAGATGTTGCCCTGGATTTGATCTCAATGTCATTTTGCAGTGTGAGGATCTCATTCTCAACAGCAGTGTTATCTAAGTGGAACAGTGATACAATTTTGGAGGCAACACAATCCACATCAATACTTGGACCAAATGGAAAACACAGATAGCTGGCAACAGGCTCGATGGATCCAAAATCTGTAAAGCGCCTCTCAAATTCTAACAAGATGCTCTGAACTTGCTCCTCAAAACGTGCACTGTCAAGCTGCACAAAGTCTTTGCCCTGACGCTGAAGTTCTGCCTGCATGTGAGGAAAGTTCCGTAGGTCATAGCGTTGCAGCCTATTTGAAAGCAGTTGTAGCTTGCTTTTAAATGTGTTTACTGCACTGATCATGTTGATTACATGTTTGTCTTTACCCTGCAGCTCTAAATTAAAACCATTCAGCAGGTCAGTGAGATCTGTCAGGAACGCTAAATCCAATAGCCACTGGTAGTCCTCTAGCTGGGCATATTCTGCATGTTTCGAAAACTTCAGAAAATCTTTGATTTCAGGCAACAACTCTGAGAATCTCGCTAAAAATTTACCTCTACTCAGCCATCTAACATCTGTGTGCAGCAACAGGTCTGTGTGTTCTGCACCGGTCTCCTCCAAATGAGCACGGAATAACCTTCTCTGTAGACTCCTGGCCCGAACGGAGCACACAATCTTCATTGCAACATCCATCACTTCTTTCATGTTTAAAATCTTACTACATAATGCCTGCTGGTGGATTATACAGTGGTAATTAAGGAAGTCCGGGAAATATTCACTCTGTTTGCACAATGCAATGAATCCGCTGGTACGGCCCACCATTGCTGGAGCACCGTCCGTTGTGATAGAGATGAGTTTGAAGAGGGGCAATTGGGTCTTGTTGACAAATTCCATGAAAGCTTGGAAAATATCTTCGCCTCTTGTGTGTCCTTTCAATGGTAAAATGGTGAGCAGCTCTTCTTTTGCACCCATGTCTCCAAAAACCATTCTAATGAAAACACATAGTTGTGCCACATCAACAACATCAGTTGACTCGTCGAATTGAAGAGAAAAACATTTGCACTGTTCAACATCCTTCCTTAACTGCTCCTCGATATCCTCTGCCATTCCCTCACATCGCCGTGTAACAGTGCCACGGGATAATTGCACATCCTTAATGGCAGCTATGATGTCACTTTTATTCTTAAAGTCACCAAAAAGTGCGTCTGCAGCCTCAACAAACGCTTCTTTCACAACTTCGCCGTCCTTGAAAGACTTCTTGTGTTTTGCAAGAACATGACTGACACGAAAAGATGCTATAGTTGCAGCCTTACCCTTGGTGTTTGGCCTGGTAAAAATTGACTGCTGTGCTGCTAACTGCCCCTTCAATTCCCGGACTTTTCGGGTGCGTAGAGCTGATTTAGCCGGGAAATCTGCATCATAGCTTTTGTGCACGGTCTTGAAATGCCGCTCCAAATTGCCCTTCTTCGGTAAGGCCACACTTGAATTACAAATAAGACAGATGGACTTCGAATTTGAATAAACAAAAAAGTAATCCTCTTCCCAGTCAGAATGAAAATGATAAGTTTTCGGTTTTTTGGCTTCTGCCATAGTTGTGTTTTATTTTTCTGACGTCGCGACTCTCAACGTCTCCATAGTAACAGTGAGTAGTGGCGCGAATGAGGTGAACGTCGGGAGCTCGCATATCTGAAGAGCCGACTCTTTTTAAAAAAAATATAGCCTGTAGAAATTAAATAATTATGTAATAATGAAATATTGAATAATTTTATTTAAAATAATAGTGTGTGTTCATGCTAGTTATAATCCTAGAGTGCTGGTTATAACAATAAAGAAGAGAGAAAAAGAGGGACCAGTTTAATCCTTTCAGATATTTATATTTCTGAATATTTATTATTTTTTTCTTTAATATGGGTTCTATTATATTGTTTTGAATGTTGTTTCTATACATTAAAAAGATGTAATTTAAATGGAAAGGTTTAGTATTTTTTTGTAACAAATCAAGGCATTTAAAAAAAATGGTTAGACATTGTTTAACAATTTTATTAGAATTGTTTTCACACCTATCATAGTCAAAGTCATAGTTAAAACATTTATTTTTTTAAAGAGCCGTTTGTCACCCAAAAGAGCCGGCTCTTTTCAGTGAGCTGAGTCAACGAGCCGGAATGCCAGCGAGTCCCTACTAATAATGTAACGTGCCTAGCTAAAATCCTGGCTGAATTCAGATTAGCTCCTAACATAGCCTACTACTCTTGCTATTTCTGACATGTATTTGAAATAGTATGAGTATGTTAGTATGCGATTTCGAATTCAGCCCATAATTTCTTCGCTGTTATTTTTTTCATAAATCAATGCTATTGGTCAAACTTTATGTCTGTCAGTGAATTTCAGTGAATTTTACAAATAGTTAACAACCAATGAAAAGAATTAAAACAGCTTGTGTTAAATCTTGTTACTTGTTACTTGTTAAATCTTGTTACGCACACGGTGCGAGTTCGGACACTCGGGAGGTCGTGAGATATTGCACACGTTGCTAGTCAGTTTAACTGATAATCGCGTCAAAGCAGCTGGTACACGGCACGACTGTCCTGCACGAATTTTATCCCGAGCCGGCAGCAATCACGTGAGCTTTCGCGTTAAACACAGAGACCGTCAATGTTGCATGATGCAGGCAAAGCTCCAGATAGAAAAATGACAGAAATGTGTGTGCAAATGATTTGCTGAGAACAGTAGCGTTCCTTTCAACATAAAAACTTACAAGAGAGAGAGAGATAGGTGTGTGTCTCTCTCTGTGTGTGTGTGTGTGTGTGTGTGTGTGTGTGTGTGTGTGTGTGACAGTGTATGCGCACGCTGTATGGTTGCTGCCACTGAGGTATAGCCCCATCGACGTGGTTGTATGATTTGGCAATAGGGGACAGCTGGTGAAAATCGGGCCGACTCCCCGAATTTTTTTTAAAACATGTTTAAAAATTATCGGGAGGTCGAGGTGCTCATAACATGCTCAGCTCGGCTCGTCGGCTCGTAATTCCTCTCACACGCTGCGAGCATCACCGATTCCACTCGATTTCTCCCTAGTGAAAAAAATGCTCTGCGAGCTCGTAAAAACGGCAAAAATCGCACCATGTACGTCCGCCTTAGACTGTCAAGCAAAACCTCACAGCTCATAGCTCCTCTTAGCTCCGCCCCTCCTCCTTCGGCCAGCATAGCTGAACGTAATCAGTGATCTTGTAAGATTAAATAAATATATATTTTTATATAAGTACAGCGTTTTCTTTACTCAAGAAATACTATGTCTATAAAGGTTAATATATAATGTTTTTGAGGTCTGAGACGCAGGAGCGGTGAAGAGAGAGAAAGGGCAAACCAGAGTAGGCTACAATATAGCCTACTCTCGCGATCGACTGGAAAGCAGTCCGCGATCGACAGGTCGACCGCGATCGACTGGTTGGGCACCCTTGGTTTAGGCTATCTGTTATGTCCCCTCCTTTGCTTACCTTAACATATTAATGCTCTTACATATTTGTCAGTTTTTTGCGAATGTCAGTAATTGTTTCGACAAACAAAAGTACTTCAGACAAAACGGCACTGAACATCCCTGGCATTTGATTTCTACCTCCAGCGTCCTAAAGAAAATCCAGAAATCCTCCTTCCATCCACGAAAGCATTTGGCCCCCTGAAGCCAGCACGGCGACCCTCCTTTCGGGCTTTCTCCACCAAAGGCCACAGCTTGTTCCGTGCTTCCTTCGTCCTCTGCGTCAGGTCCTCTGAAATCCTAATTTTCTTTTGTTTGAGCACTTCTGATCTTCTTGCATCAGCCCAAATACGATCGCGGTGAGATCGAGAGAGAAATTGTACAATTATCATGCGAGGGCGTGCATTGCCCAGTTTAGGGCCAAGCCTGTGCGCAACATCAATCGAAGACTGCAGAACATCTGCTAAGCCAGGTGACACCTGAAGAAAAATGTCCATTATTACCATCTTGACATTTTCCCCATCTCCAGCACACCTGAAATCCTCAGATTCCAACGCCTCTTGTAGGCATCCAGCTCATCCACTTTATCCCATAAGCGTTTGTTTTCTGCAGCCAGCGAAGACAGCTGGGAGTCCATTTTATCAGATTTAACAGCTGTATTCTCTGATTTTTTATCAACGGCGTCAACCCGTGTCGTGAGATCGGAGATGAGGGTGGAATTGGATGCAACCGATTTCTCGACCTCCAGAAGTTTCTCCATAAAGTCATCCTGCTTCTTACCCAGTCTCTCTATTGCTTCCAGCAAAACGGCATTTGAAGGGTCTGAGGCCGGGCGTCGCATTTTAGGTAAAGGGCTTGCCGCTGGAGACTCGGGAAGACACACATCTAATGAATCCAGATCATGGGCAGTTTTGGAATAATTATGCATACGTTTAACACTTTCAGATTTCGGGGTATCGTCCACCTCCATCATGACGCCACACAGGAGAGCTCAAATCCACTGTTGTGCAACCTCGTTAATGGTCGTTGAGGGAAAAAAAATGAGGGATTCGCAAAACACAGTATCTTTTATGTATGGGGAGCGTGAACAAAATTAAAATCAGCGCATTGAGGACAAAAGAGTCTTTAAAGGGGAAGAAAAATCAAGTTTTGCACAAAATTCAGGGAAGAGCCAAGAAAATGTGACCTACACCGACGCCATCTTGATGACGCCCCCCCAGATACGTCCACTGTGTGTACATACAATATAAAAGGGTTTCGCCCTCCTGTGGTGATTTGTGTGAATTACACCATTGGACATCGAGTCTAATGAACATAAAAGTCTTTCAGGGGGAGGAGCAAGATGGCAGAGTGAGCAGTCGTAAAAGTTGCAGGGTCCGACAGAAAAAGTGATTTTGACATCCAAAACAGTAAATTTTGAACAACAGTCACCCCTCAAGCCATTGTGAGGTAGACCACACTCTTATAAGACTATTGTGTGACATTTTTTTGAAAAGACGTGCAAAATAATACACTCGGAATAAATGGCTAACAATCAGGACCAAGCTAGCCTCAATGAACATGACTACAGCGTGGACGGGATACGTGAGGCATGTTTTGACGAATTTGTTGAAGAAGAGATGCAGATGGCAAAACCTCTGAGTGACCACACTCCGTTACAGAGTCCAAATCCAAAGAAACTGAAGAGGAGAGATGAATCAAAAGAAGTAAGCATGGAAAGTATCTACGATGCTATTCACACGCTGTCACAAAGATTTGAGGAAAGACTGGATGCGTTCGAAAGAAAGTTTGAAAACTTTGAACAGCGCATCCAGAATAACGAAAAGGAGGTGACAGAAAATAAAATTGAAATAATTCAACTCAAAGCGCAAGTGGATGGGCTGACAAAAGAGAACAAGGAGCTGAAGGAAAGATGCCGGGAAATTGAGCGATACGGAAGACGATGGAATCTCAAATTGATCGGGCTACCGGAGAAGGAAAACGAGGATACTAGAGAAAGGGTGATCGGTATTCTCACAAGAGTGATTCCGATATCAGTGGAAAAACTACGAGACAAGGTTGATACTGTCCATCGTCTGGGAAAGAAAGATGATCCCGCCTTCAACATGATGAGACCACGACCGATCATCATGCAGTTTGGCATGCGGACGACGAGGGACGAGATCTGGAGGAGGTCAAGGGAGGCCAGAGTCTGCAAGGAGCTGCATGTCCAATTCAGACAGGACTGGTCAAAAGAAGATCGTGAAGCCCGGGCAAAGCTGTATCCGACGGTACAGGAGGCCAGACGCAACGGGAAGAAAGCTTACTTGAAGGAAGGGTATGCTATTATAGACGGGAAAAGAGTGGAGGCACCTTTCACAGGTTAAGTATAGTGTCACCACCTTGATTCAGAAAGTTTGAGTTAGGGTACTGTTACTGTTAATGTCAAAGTTGAAATCTATGACAGATTGTTCATTCCTGCCTTAAATCCTATTTTTTTAAGCGCATTTAAAAGCGGGTATTTTGTTTCATTCGTATGTCTATTGTGTTTAGTTCTTTAAATGTTCAAGGTTTAAAGAATAACATTAAGCGTAAGGCCATTTTTTTATTTTGTAAGGAAGTCAAAGCCAACCTTATTTTGTTACAAGAGACACATTCTAACAAGGAAGATGAAAACTTCTGGAAGCAAAAATGGGGAGACAATATTTTGTATTCACATGGAACTTCTCATTCTTCAGGAGTGATGATTTTATTTTTTAGGTTTATAGGGAAAATTATTGATTATAAAAGTGATGAAGCAGGTCACTGGCTAATGGTTGTGGTGGAAGTATTTGATTTTAAAATGATTTTGATTAATGTATATGGGTACAACAACAGGTCTCTCAATAGAAATATGATGTTAAAGTTAACTCAAGCTATCAGGGAATGGAGTGCAACTTATGGCACAGATAGCATAATAAATGATGTTTTATTAACAAAGTTCGGGAGGAGCAGGTTCAGATAATTAATCAAATTATGCACAGCTGGAGATTAATCAGTAATCAACTCAATGACAGAGTATAAATTCACAGCAGACCTATCTCTGTTCTTTGAAAGTTTGTCAGCATCCCTCCTCCACCCCATCTCCTCACTTCCAGTTCCATCTACACTTACCAACGTCTCGGTTACAGATGTAACCCTCGTTCCCTGAGTGGGAACGGAGACGTTACGTCGGATGACGACGATTGGGGTTTCGCTTAGAAGCCTATCACCTTCGAGTATATAAAACGAGCCAATGGCAATGAAATTCCATGGGTCTGCGGAATTTGCATAGCATAACTCCGCCCGCCGCAGGGGGTATATAAGGAAGTACGCTGGCACAATGCAGATATGTCTTCGCTGAGGAGCCGAGACTGGCCCCAGGCGTTTTTCAGCGGTACAGCGGAAGTGGCAGGAAGACGTAACGTCTCCGTTCCCACTCAGGGAACGAGGGTTACATCCGTAACCGAGACGTTCCCTTTCGTGGTCACTCCGAGTTACGTCGGATGACGACGATTGGGGTTCCAGTCTAATCACGCCACCTCGGCTGTCTTCCAGTGCCCTGCGTAAGTCTGAGCTCCCTGTTGTGAGACCAGCACGAACGAAGGAGTCCTACTTAACACAGGGATACCAAGGTACACTGGGAAGCATATCTCAGAGAGAAATATGCAATTATGCCCAGCCATTGATGGGGGGGACTTAGAATACACATATGACCCAGAGGGCTGCATATGGAAAATCACTGGGGTGTCCAGCCGCAGGTGGAATATTTCAACCCCAGGGGTGGCAAGGTGGCTTGCCAAGGGAAAGACACACGCTCACAAGGAGACTTACAGTGGGATACACATGTGGGGGTTGCCCAGAGGGGGAACCATGCACATGGAGGCACCTAGTCAAGCGCAAAAGCTGCGTTATGGCAGATTGGCATAACTCAGGCGTTGACGTAACCAGTGCTGGAGGAAACTCAGAGCTTATCAGACTCACCTGAGAGAAGTATCGCACGTATCCCGTCCGTGGAGAGGAATGGCGAGCAAGCGAAGACACCTGAGCAGAATCTAGCACCGGCTGGTTGAAGCGAGTACATGAGAAGAAACTGGCTCTACTCGGAGATTATAGAATCTCGCGAATGTGTTGGGTGTCGCCCAGCCTGCAGCTCTACAAATGTCTGTTAGCGAGGCGCCATGCGCTAGAGCCCAAGAGGAAGCCACACTACGTGTGGAGTGGGCTTTCACACCAAGGGGGCACGGACGACCTTGCTGCTGGTATGCCAAAGCAATGGTATCCACTATCCAGTGGGATAACCTTTGCTTTGAGAGAGCCTTTCCCTTCAGCTTCCCACCATGACAGACAAAGAGCTGGTCTGAGGTCCTGAAACACCGCGTTCTGTCTACGTAAGCACGGAGGGCGCGTACTGGACAGAGCAGTGCCAAGGCTGGGTCTGCCTCCTCCAAGGGCAGCGCTTGCAGGTTCAATACCTGGTCTCGAAAGGGTGTGGTAGGAACCTTGGGCACGTATCCAAGCCGGGGTCTCAGGATCACGTGAGAGTTAGCCGGCCCGAATTCCAGGCACGCTTCGTCAACCGAAAATGCCTGCAGGTCCCCTACCCTCTTGATGGAGGCCAATGCAACCAGGAGCGCTGTCTTCATTGACAGGAACTTAAGCTCCACTGACTGTAAAGGCTCAAATGGAGCACTCTGCAGGGCAGTTAGAACCACTGAGAGGTCCCAAGAGGGTACGAAGGGAGGACGAGGAGGATTTAGTCTCCTCGCTCCCCTCAGGAACCTGACGATCAGGTCGTGCCTTCCCAGAGACTTACCATCAACTGCTTCGTGATGTGCGGCAATGGCGGCAACATACACTTTCAGGGTGGAGGGAGACAGCCTTCGCTCCAACCCTTCTTGCAGGAAGGAAAGCACGACGCTGATAGGGCATTTCGTGGGTTCTTGATGTTTAGAAGAACACCAGTTGACGAAGAGGTTCCACTTCAACGCATAGGCATGTCTCGTGGACGATGCTCTAGCGGAAGTGATGGTAGCCACCACCGCAGGTGGTAGGGTACTCAAACCTGCCTCGTCCCGTCCAGGAGCCACACGTGGAGGTTCCAAAGATCGGGACGAGGGTGCCATAAGGTGCCCCGTCCCTGAGAAAGGAGGTCCTTCCTCAGAGGAATTGGCCAGGGAGGTGCTGTCGCGAGGAGTACTAGTTCGGAGAACCAGGTCCGGTTGGGCCAATACGGGGCAACCAAAATGACCTGCTCCTCGTCCTCCCTGATCTTGCGCAAGGTCTGCGCAAGAAGGCTCACTGGGGGAAACGCATACTTGCGTAGGCCCCGCGGCCAGCTGTGCGCCAGTGCATCCGTGCCGAGCGTGCCCTCGGTCAGGGAGTAAAACAGGTCGCAATGGGACGAGTCGTGGGAGGCAAACAGGTCTACCTGTGCGTCGCCGAACTGATCCCAAATCAGCTGGACCGTCTGGGGATGGAGTCGCCATTCTCCAGCGAGAGGCCGAACTCGAGACAGCTCGTCGGCCGCCTGGTTCAGGTGTCCCGGGATATAAATGGCTCGAAGCGACCTCAGATGCTTCTGACTCCATATGAGGAGGTGGCGAGCGAGTTGCGACATACGGCGGGAGCGTAGACCACCCTGGTGGTTGATGTACGCTACTGTTGCGGTATTGTCTGATCGGACTAGTATGTGCTGGCCCCTGAGCAGCGTATGGAAGCGGTGCAGGGCGAGACGTACAGCCAGCAACTCGAGGCAATTGACATGCCAAAGGCGCTGGGGTCCTGTCCAGGAGCCCGCGGCAGCATGACCATTGCACATGGCGCCCCAGCCCGTGTTGGAGGCATCTGTTGACACAACAACATGCCGGGAAACTCGTTCTAAGGGCACTCCGGCCCGTAGAAAATTGAGGTTCGCCCACGGGGTGAAGGTCTGACGGCAGGCTGGAGTCACTGGGACTCGGAGCGTGCCGTGTTGCCATGCCCACCTCGGGACTCGATCGCGAAGCCAAAGCTGAAGCGGTCTCATATGAAGCAATCCCAGCGGCGTTACTGCGGCTGCGGATGCCATATGCCCCAGGAGCCTCTGAAAAAGTTTCAGTGGAACCGCACTTTTGCCCTCGAACTGACGAAGACAAGTCAGCAGTGACTGCGCGCGCTCGCTCGTAAGCTGCGCGCACATGGCGACCGAGTCGATCTCCATACCGAGAAAAGAGATCCTCTGCACGGGGCAGAGTTTGCTCTTCTCCCAGTTGACCCGAAGGCCCAGACGAGCTAGGTGCCGGAGCACTAGGTCCCTGTGTTCGCAAACCTGGTCTCGAGAGTGAGCTAGGATCAGCCAGTCGTCGAGATAGTTCAGGATGCGAACCCCGTGTTCCCGAAGGGGAACAAGGGCTGCCTCGACGACCTTCGTAAAGACGCGAGGAGACAGGGCTAGCCCGAAAGGGAGAACCGCGTACTGGTATGCCTGCCCCTCGAAAGCAAACCGTAGAAACGGTCTGTGTCGAGGTAAAATGGAGACATGGAAGTAGGCGTCCTTCAGGTCGATCGCTGCAAACCAATCCTGCGGCCGCACACACTGGAGGATGTGTTTGGCCGTGAGCATCTTGAATGGCAGCCTGTGAAGGGAGCGGTTCAAGACGCGCAGGTCGAGGATTGGCCGTAACCCACCGGTTTTCTTGGGTACAATGAAGTAAGGGCTGTAGAAGCCGGACTTCATTTCGGCTGGAGGGACAATCTCGATCGCACCCTTCGCCAGCAGGGTGACGACCTCCGCTCTCATGACAGGGGCATTGCCACCGACCATAGTGAAGCGGACTCCGCTGAAGCGGGGAGGAGATCGCGCGAACTGAATCGCGTAGCCGAGCCTGATGGTTCTCGCGACCCAGCGGGACAGTCTGGGAAGCTCTAGCCAGGCCTCCAGAAAGTGCACCAGCGGGGTCATACGAACCACAGACGTACCGTCGGTGGGGCAGCGAGGCGGAATGACCGGCACCGGCGAGGGTGGCATCGCGGCCCTGTGCGGGGGCATGGTCATTAACCGCGTCCTGCCAGAGGAGGCCAGGGGAGGGCGCGCGTCCCGCGGGGGCGTGCTCTGGCAGGGGTCTGGCGACAGAGGGGGATGAGAGGAGCGTGGCCCGTGGGCGGTGCGTGCTGTCATCCCAGACCTCTGGGACAGAGGAGGGCGGCAGTGGTGGGACCCAAGGGTGGCGCGCACTGCGGCCCTCTGGCTCTGTAGGCTCAGGATTGGGGATTTCGATTCTTTCTTTAACCACATTAGGGTGCTGCCCGTCGTGGGACGAGCAGCGGGGAGTGGAGAACAAAAGATTCTCCCCCGGCCCTCCACCGGGGGAGGGAGTGGCCCTGCTACCACCTCCTGTAGAGAAAAGAAAGCCAATCCTGAGCTGCCCGTCTCAGGAGCGCCGCTTAGCCTGGCGTTTAGCGGGCCGCGGGGCTGGAGAGGGCTGTGGCGCCTTCCTACGGCTTCCTCCGCGACGCGGCCCAGATGAAGGCTGCTGCTGAGGCCGTGCGGGAGGGGCGGGAGCCGTGGGAGGGCGCCCTCGGCGGCGAGCAGGCTGAGGATTCTGTACCGGCGGCTGAGCAGCAGCAGCGCGTCGGGGCAGAATGTGCTTGATCGCCTCAGTCTGCTTCTGGGCAGTCGAGAACTTTTGGGCAAAATCCTCGACCGCACCGCCGAAAAGGCCGGCCTGGGATATGGGAGCGTCAAGCAGACGAGTCCGCTCGGGCTCACGCATATCAGCCAGGTTCAGCCAGAGATGTCTCTCCTGGACCACAGCTGTGGACATCACCAAACCCAGGGAGCGCGCGGTCACTTTCGTCGCCCGGAGAGCGAGGTCAGTGGCGGCGCGCGCAGCTCATCAAAGAGCGCTGGGTCTGTCCTACCCTCGTGCATGTCACGGAGCATCTTGGCCTGGTAGACCTGCAAGATGGCCATGGCATGCAGAGAAGCAGCTGCCTGTCCCGCCGCTCTGTAAGATTTCGCCACCATGGTAGACGAAAATCTACAGGCTTTGGATGGGTGCTTTGGATCACCACGTGATGAAGCGCTTGCCGGACACAGCTGCATCGCGACAGAACGTTCAACCGTGGGAATCCCAGTGTACCCACAAGCATCAGCTCTATCAAGGGGAGGAAAGGCGGAGAAAGCCGACGAACGATCACGGGAAGACATGGGAGCCTTCCAGGACCGCGTGACTTCCTCATGCACTTCCGGGAAGAATGGTAATGGGGTTGGGCGGCGACGGGTGTCAGCGGCCGCTCCCAAAAACCAATCATCCAGCCGCGAGCGCACTGGATCAGGTGGCGGGGACCACTCAATACCAATGGCCGCGGCTGCCCGGGAAAGCATGGCGGTCAGCTCAGGATCAGACTCGGGCAATGCTGGCACGCCCGAGGGCGGCAACACAGCCGAATCCTCACTTCCCGAGGACTCGCGCCCACCTTGTGATGCAGCGATCGACATAGTATCTTCCTCTGGAGCTCCAAACGAGACGCGCTGGGGCTCCGAAGAGGGACCAGCGGTCTCAGTTTGAACACTCGCGGATGCTGATGCTGGAGAGGGGTGTGTGGACCGTGGACGTGTCGGCGGTATGTCCCACACAGTCACCCTCAGGTCACCCCGGCCACCAGCCGAAGTACTAGCCCTCTCGGGACCAGTAGATCGGGGTGTGGGTAGGGGGACTCTCGCTCTAGTGAGCTCATTGAGTCTCGACCGCAGCATAGAGATGGTCATGTTCCCGCAGTGGGAACATGAGTCATCCACGAACGCTGCTTTAGCGTGATCAACGCCCAAACACGCTAAGCAGAGATCGTGCCCATCAGAGAAAAATATCTCGCGACCGCAACCAGAAGTGCACGGGCGAGGCATCTTTAAAAAGACGTGCCACGTGCAATGCTCTTTTTGTGAGAGGAAAAACTCCGCGGATGCTGAAGCGAACAGGGAGAAACACACTATCTGTCAGATCACTGACCAGATCAGCAGGGTAGTGACCACTCGCTGAAATCGCCGTCACACCAACACCGGAGAGTTCGCTCGTCTCGAAGATAAGAGAAGACTAACTCAGAATATTTGGCTTGCAGGAGTGGAGAAGTTCTCGGCTCCGAAGCGAAAACATATCTGCATTGTGCCAGCGTACTTCCTTATATACCCCCTGCGGCGGGCGGAGTTACGCTATGCAAATTCCGCAGACCCATGGCATTTCATTGCCATTGGCTCGTTTTATATACTCGAAGGTGATAGGCTTCTAAGCGAAACCCCAATCGTCGTCATCCGACGTAACTCGGAGTGACCACGAAAGGGAACTGGGGGGAGTACTCTGGGTTCGGGCCTAACTCCGAGCTCGGAGCCCTCCCCCCGGACAGCACGCCAAATGCGCATAAACTTATTGTACTAATTATATGTAGATGTGAACTCGTGAATAGGAGGTGATTTTAACATAGCACCTAATTCCTTGCTTGACAGAAAACCTCCCAAAGGGTTACAACCAGAATATAATGACATGTTAAACAACTTTTGTTTATCCAATAACTTGGTAGATTATTGGAGAGTGACACACCCTAACACAATGCAATTTACATGGATCAGCCCAGCAGATGCTAACCTATGCTCAAGGTTAGATTATTGGCTTGTGTCTCCAAATATTACTAATCTTACACCTAAATGTGATATTCAATCATCTCCTCTCACGGACCATTGTCTTATTGGTTTGTCACTCAATAGTCAAACAAAAACAAAAATCAAACAATATCTGGAAATTTAACAATACCTTGTTGCTGAATGAAGAATTCTGTAGCCAGATTAGAATAATATGTCTTGAAACTAATGACATGGATTTGGCAGATATAAGTAAATGGGAGTGGTTTAAATTTCGAGTAAAGCAACAAGCTATTGAAACTGGAAAGAAAATAGCCGACAACCGTAAACGTAAACAAAAGGAAATAGTTGAAAAGATAAGTTTATTATGTGGAAAACCTAACATAACTGTAGAAGAGACACAAGAGTTACACACGCTCCAGAACCGATTAGATGTTATATACTTGGAGAAGGCAAAAGGCGCCTTTGTAAGATCAAAAGCCAAATGGATTGAACAGGGGGAAAAAAACTCATCATATTTTTATAGCCTTGAAAAACGGAGACAGACTAAAAAATGTATAACAAAACTAAACCAAAATGGAAATATCATTCAATACACAATTAAAATAACAGAGGAAGTATGTCAATTCTATAGCAACTTGTATAAGAAAAAATTTCAGAGTGATGATTGTGATGCCTTTATGAAAAGTGTAAACGAAAATGTAACAAAACTAACAGATGAAGACAAATTTTTACTAGAAAGAGATGTAACCTTAACAGAAATTGAAACAGCTTTAAAACAAATGAAAAATGGTAAATCACCGGGCATTGATGGTTTATCTATAGAATTTTTTAAGACTTTTTGGACAGATATTAAAAATGTATTATTTAACGCGTATCTCGATTGCATAAAAAAATGGTCAGTTATCCCCAACTATGAAAACTGGTCTGATAACCTTGTTGCCCAAGCCCAATAAAGACTTATTACTATTAGATAATTGGAGACCTATAACTCTACTTTGCAATGATTATAAATTACTAGCTTTGGTTTATGCTAACAGAGTAAAAAATGTCTTGAACAAGTTAACGTACGGTGTTGCCTCCAGGCAACATAGTCTATTTTAGCTTTTTTGTATAAAAACATAATAAAATGTAATTGTTCAATGCTCTCTAAGGGGAGGGGAACTCAAATACTAACCAAAGAAAATGCAAAAGAGTGGTCACATGACCCACAGGGGTACATTTAGTTCCCTCTTTCAACACATGTGCACATGTCACATGGCTCCATATTTTCTCCACTGAAAAGGGCATTTTTCACTAATTTCTGTCCAAATAATCAGCCACAAAAAATCAGAGTCACCTTCATTGGTAAGTAAAGAAGTATTTTCAAAAAACTTTACATTATATATCATCAAATTTATCATAGGAAATTACATAAAACTGCTTGTTGCCTCGAGGCAACATTGTACCATAATGGAATCACATAAGGCCATGCCAGGCATACTACGTATGAATACAATTATATTTTATTTTTAAGGAAAAGAGTTTGAATTATCTAAATGTATCTGTATTTTTGCAAACTGAAAACTTGGCATGGTTCGACGGGACATTTGGCCACTATAGTGGGTAATCGGACAAATAGTGGGTTCGTGGGAAAGGGGCGTGGCTTGGGAGTGGTCAGCGGGGGTAGATGGGGTATTTGGCCTCTATAGTGGGTAATCGGACAAATAGTGGGTTTGTGGGACAGGGGCGTGGCTTGGGACTGGTCAGGGGGGTCAACGGGACATGTGCCTACTATAGTGGGCAATTGGACAAATGGGTTTGTGGGACAGGGGCATGGCTTGGAGCCGGTCAGGGTGAACAGGACATTTGGCCACTATAGTGGGCAATTGGACAAATAGCGGGTCCATGGGACGGGGGCATGGTTTGGGACAAGTCAGGGAGGGTCAACGGGACATTTGGCCACTACAGTGGGCAATCGGACAAATAGTGGGTTAGTGGGATGGGGGCGTGGCTTGGGACAAGTCAGGGAGGGTCAACGGGACATTTGGCCACTACAGTGGGCAATCGGACAAATAGTGGGTTAGTGGGACGGGGGCGTGGCTTGAGACCGGCGGTGGGGTCAACAGGACATTTGTCTACTATAGTGGGCAATCGGACAAATAGAGGGTTAGTGGGACTTGTAGGGGTCTCGTATTTCGGGGGGTTCCCGACGGGCCCCTGGAGGACCCCACACAGGTCATTAGGTCGGCCGGGGAGGTCTTCCAAATGTTTGATCTTGCTGTTGTTGACGCCTGGCCTTCATATTAGGATAATGTTATAGTGATTGTAAATGTTTTACCTTGACACAGCATGTTTTGATGTTTTTTAATGTTTTGATATGATAACTTGATGATATAATGGTTTGTAGTACTTGCGTTCCACGATGGTACAATGTTGCCTGAGGGCAACAGCTGGATAATAAATGTTACTTTTTATTAAATATGAAATGTGTAATTCAATAAAAACTTGATAAATCTGTTTATTCAAGTGTTTAGTTAAATAAATTGATGTTTTCAATAATTTTTTTTTTTTTTTCTTCATGAAAATGTCAAATGTTTCAATTTGTCCATTGTGGTACAATGTTGCCTTGAGGCAACAAACTTATAATTAATAAATAAATTAAAAAATTATGATAATGTTTATTGATATTGCTATAGTGTCAAATTTTAAGCAGGAAAAACATAACAAATATTTTTTTTCTCACTGATATCATAATGCGTACCATAGAGGGTTAACCTATTTAACCCAAACTATTTTAGACGAATTTCAGTCAGCTTTTATTAAAGGTAGACATATTCATAACAATGTGAGACTAATTATGGACATGTTAGATTATCAGAGCCTTATTAACACAGAAAGCCTAATATTGTTTATTGATTTTTTCAAGGCTTTTGATTCTATCGAACATGACTTTTTACTGAAATCGCTCCAACTTTTTGGGTTTGGCAACAACTTTTGTAAGGTAATCAGAATGTTTTATGACCAAATATACAGTTATATTTCACTTCAATCAGACATCACTCCAAGAATTAATATCTCTTGTGGAATAAGACAAGGGTGCCCAATTTCACCAAAATTATTCATTCTCTGTACGCAGCTTTTGGCCTATTTTGTAGTAAATAATAAAGACCTTGAAGGGATAAAAGTTTGTGACACCGAATTGAAAAGAAGCCAATTTGCTGATGATACAGTGATATTTCTAAAGGACAAATCAATTCTTCAGAAGGCTTTAAATGTGATTTCTGTTTTTTCCAGGGCATCAGGCCTTTGCCTTAATCTAAAAAAATGCGAAATATTACCTTTGTATAATTGCACTGAGACAGTTTTGGAGACGATTCCAGTTAAGAATGATGTTAAATACTTGGGCATTCATCTATCTAAAAACTTGGTAATAAGAGAATCCAAAAATATCACAGAGAAATTTGAAGAAATAAAAAGAAACCTACGGTAAATCATTGACAAGAGACTTAACTATTTTAGGACGTAACCTATTGTCAAAATCAGAAGGGATTTCTAAATTAATTTACCCGAGCTATTCTCTCTATATTAGTTCACAAAACATAAGAAAAGCAAATACTATAATTTACCAATTCATCTGGCGTAATAAAACGCACTACATCAAAAAATCACAACTTGTAAAGGACTATAATAAAGGGCGGTTAAAAACAATTGATTTTGAATCTATGGTTGGAGTTTTTAGAGTTAACTGGGTAAAAGCCTTTTTAGATAAACCTGATTCTATATGGTATCATATACCCAAAAATATTTTTGATAAAGTGGGAGGCTTAGAGTTTCTTTTAAAGTGCGATTTCGAGGTATCCAAATTGCCAGTAAAACTGTCTGAATATCATAAACAAGTTCTTTTCTGGAAGATGGCATTTACTCATAATTTTACACCACATGGCTCCAACTTGTGGAACAACAGAGTGATAACAATAAGTAGAAAAACACTTTTTTTCAGGGATTGGTTTGAAGGGGAATCATTTTCATCACAGGTATATTAGATGAACAAGGTCATTTTCTTAAGTTTACGGATTTTAAAACAAAATTTAATATACAAAGTTTAATAAGGGATTATAATAAGGTATGTAAAGCAATACCAATAGCCCTAATAAATATGATACAAAACTATTTACATTATTCCAAAAGTCAAATAAATTTGCCTAAACTGCAACTAAACCAAATTCCTTTAAATAGCGAAAAATGTAACAATTATTGTATTAGCAAAATATTCAAATGTAAACTATTCATGATTTTGACCAAAATATAAAAATAAGGCATTATGATGACAAAATAACAAATAAATACATCAAATTCATGAAATGGCCCATACCTCCTAAAATCAAAGAAATGCAATTCAAAATTATAAATGGATATTATCCAGCAGCAGCAATGCTTAAAAAGAGATTTGGTTTTGAAGTGGAGCCATGTGTGTTCTGTTCCCAGGAAGATGAAACTATTGAACATTTGTTTTTCTCTTGTCCAGTGATAAAAAGATTCTGGCAAGTTGTCATGAATTGGCTGGAAACAAAAATGAAGAGAATTACACAATTAAAGTTGGAGCAAATTCTTTTTGGTAATGAAAACCTTCCGAAGGAACTTTTTAGAATTTACAATATCATAACAATTATGGGTAAATAACCATATTCATAAATGTAAATGGCAAAACAAAAATCCATCCCTAATGGTGTTTAAAATTGAACTGAGGGAATACTTTGCTTCTTTGAAACTTCTGAAAGATTCCAGTGAGAACATTTACTCTCTATGTGAAGATGTCTCAAAATATTTGTCATTATAATTTGTAAAGCTTCCATGTAACTTTATTTAAACAATATATGAAGACTGAGGACAATATATGTATGTGAAGTGCCTTTGCTTCATTTATTTTATTTTAGATTTATTTGTATTTATTTTATTTATCGAAATTTGTTCTATTCAACTGTGTTTAACTATGTTTTGCACATAAGTCTCCCTACGAGATATTTTGTAAATTGTGTTTTGTAAATAAGTGTGTTCAATAAAAAAATAAAATAATAAAATAAAAAATAATAATAATAAAAAATAAATGTCTTTCACCCTCCTGTGGTGATTTGTGTAAATTACACCATTCCAAATCAATTATAATAAACATAAAAGGGTTTTGCCCTCCTGTGTTGATTTTTGTGAATTACACAGTTGCATATCGAGTCTAATAAACAAAAAAGTGTTTCACCCTCCGGTATGCTTAATGTGCAACTATGCAATTTTTTTTCCATAAACACTGGATGAAGCTGATAACAATTATATATATATTTTTAAAGAAAAATAAATAACACATTTTGAATAGAAAATGAATACACTGATCTATAATAAAATACATTATAAAATAATGTTATAAAATGAATGAGCTCCAGAATGAGCTCCTGTTTTTAAAGGAGTTTCTGTCTGAAAGTGTGACACCAGAAGAAGCTGGCTGTGTTCTCAATCACAAGTAATGTGCAACATAAACGACACACTGATGTCAAGTACGCTTCCCACTGCTGATCTGGTAAGAAAAGAAATGTTTGTTCAAACTCATGCTATTTTACAGAAATGAACTTCTGACTCCTATATTTTCTGTAAGATCTCTGACCAAAGGTCACAAAGGTCATTAGGTAATGCTTTAGAGTAAGTTTTCACTTGTTATCATTAGTAAACACGAACGAACGATGAACAATGCTTTGTTAATATTAGTTCATGTTAATTTCAACATTTACTAAACAAATTTTGCATTACCTAATGTTAACAGATGTTAACAAATCAAGCTTTTAATGTTGTTCATATGTCTGTGTGGTGTTTTTAATATGCTTTAAGACAAACCATGTACAAATGCATTAGTCGACACTATTGCTGAGTATTTTCTCCTTAAACCTGCAGTGAACTAAAGACACTCACAAAAACACAGTTTGAATTCGCTGGTGTTTCTGACGTCACAAACTTGTAACCAATCAGGTCAACGCGTGGATCTCTGAGCTGCTGTGAGTGAGTGGGGGCGGGGCTAATTTGCATATTCATAGAACCGCCTATACTAAATGAGTCAAGGGTGTAGAGTTATATTCAAACTATTTTAAGGCATTTTAAAGAAAGAAAAAAACCTTTTAAATATGTAATTTTGGTGATCAAAGATGAGTTTTAAGGGAGAAAATACAGGGGACTTTAAGTGTTACCGATTATTTCAAGTAATTTGCCATAAAGTAGCTAATTTCTGTCCATCATAATGTTAGTTCATACATATTGTATATGGATAGTTCGTAAAAGAAGATATTTTGAAGAACACTGGCAACCAAAAACATCATTGGACCCCATTAACACTGAGGGAAAAAAACACTGGAACATCTTTCAAATGTTCTTCTTTTATGTTCAACAGAAGAAAGAAAGTCCTACTGCTTTGGAATGATAGAACTGTAATTTGTTGGTGAAAATTTGCTCGAAAAATCCATTTGTGGTGTTTTAGTTATGGGTCATTCCACGAAATCAGTGCCTTTTCAACTTTGAAAAATTAAAATATAAAATAAGTTTAAACAATTTTTTTTTTATATCCATTAAATGAAGACAGCATAAAATAACAAGAAATCGTATTGTGCCATCTCAGGCTATGTAATTTTTTATTTTATGACTATTTATCTACCTCATGTTTTGATATTTTTGTCATGCCTGTTACAGACACATGCATTACTATATACTATAGTTTTAATTAGAAATATGTTATAGTTTTCACATATATGAGCAGTATTTTAGTCCCTCTTTTCACTGGAATTGTTTCAAAATTTAGATTTTTTTTTTTTCAATCTTATATTTGCCATTCAGATGACCAAGAACATACAAATTTTGGAGGGTGATCACATGTCAATTAAGAAAAAAATATATTTTTACAAGAGAGATATTAAAAGAAGGGCTTTGTCAAAAATACAATATAGATAGGGTTACAATGGAAAAACTTGGAAGGCCATTTCAAATATAATTTTTATATTTTTTATGAAATTAATGACAGTAACAGGATTGACATCATAGTAACAGGACTGACCAGAGTAACAGGGATGACAGGACACACATTCTTCAGCGTACACTGCACATATTTGTTTACATAATTTTGTAAAGTTTTACCTTTTTAAATTGTATTACTTGACATACCCTAGTTGTATTAGTGAAGCACATTACATTTCTAAGAGATCTAAATATTTAAGGGTATTGTAATTAGAGTAATTAGACCCATGCGTCCATCTGTTTGTCTGTGTGAGAATGTCCCCTCACAGAACTTAAAATATACTGATCTGGTTCAATTATTAGGCAAGGAAGATAATCAGATCTTGGTCTTTCTATGATGATCTGAAAACAGATGCTAACATTTGGTTTCACTTTCTTGAACATTACAAGATTGGGGCGAGGGTCTGCAGTCACCTTACTGCTATTGTTTGTAATCGCACAAAAAAAGTCCTTTTTATTGTTAGAATTGTGATTTCATAATATTTAGATATGAATCCAACTGGAAAAAACTTGTGAAAAGATATCTTTCAGTTAGCCAAGTAGCAAATAGCATATAATGGGGCTCTATAGCCATCTAGTGGCTAAAATTATATTTTTTTACTTTTAAAACTACATTTTCCAAAATATGGGCAAACATTTTACACAAAACCATGTCAAATTATCCATGTTATCCCCATGAATGAAATTTAGACATTTATAAAGTGAATTTTACATTTAAAAAAACTGTATAAACTGTTTTGTATAAAAACCTATAAAAAAAAAAAACATTTTTAATTTATTTATATAAATTTAAAATATATCATAAATCATCCCAAAACTGCACAAATGTGGAGTAAAAACATTAATAAACAGAGTAAAATTACATTTGTTAACAAACATTTTTTTATTCTGTTACAAAATTACATGTTATTGTCTGGGGTCTCTGGAGACCCCGAAGACCACGAAAGTAACTCTTTTTTTCACGCTAACATAAAAACAGAAATCATAAAAAAAAAAAAAAATGTATTGTACATCTAGAAAGGGTTGAGAGCCGTACAAAGTTTCATGCCATTTAGACAAAGATAATTTTTTTTTTTTAATTCAGCAAAAGTCATTTGTGGGTCAAAAAGACCCCGAAGACCATCAGAGGGTTAATACTTTAATTGCCAGATGCACCAGCAATACCAACTCTGAAAGATATAGGCATTAGCTCAATAAAACACCCTGGATGACCTTTAAAAATGTTAGCAATTCACACAGATAAACTTTAAAAACAGTGTGGCTAAGATGACACATAATCTATGTCATCCCTGTTACCCCACATTTCAAAACCTGTTACTATACAAAAGTAACAGGCCTGACAGTAACAGGTTTGACAAATTCAAGCTAATTTGCTAATTGCTAGCTATTAGGGCAAGGCCACAAAAGCACATGTTGTACACTTTGAAATGATATTACTTGTAGATATTGATTACATTAAGTTAAATAAATAATTGTTTACATTTATACTTTAAAAATCAGTAACAGTTTTGACATTGCATGATGTCCCCACCTCAGTTATACCTAATAAATCATCAAAATAGAGCATTATAGAAGAGAGAGAGAAACTTACTTGTGTTTTAACTGTTGGAATAATAGGCTTGTTTGAGATGAGCAAAATCTGCGCAGAACCGATCACCGGTGATCAGCACGAGATGCATGCCGGTTAGAAATGTGTCCGAGTGCGGTCCGCCTGGCTCTGATGTCATGCTGACGTATGTCAAAAATCTCTCGCGAGCGCAAGGCGCACGTGTCGGATTTTGCAGTCGAGCGCAGTTGCTCTCCACCGACTGCGCTGATCAAAAGCACGATGGGAAACGACTTGCTGACGACACAGCTTAATGATCATTGGTTTAAACAACTGTGATGTATTGTTCTCTTTTAAAATGTTTGATTTTAAAACCCCAATATCAGGTTTTATGTGTATATGTTATGTGTGAATATTCCCAAACTATCTGACAGTGCGATCTCTTTGGGTTATGCAATTTAATTTTTATAAAAAAAGAAAATAAATAAAAACACATATGTCTGTATTAAAGAAAAAAAATATTGATAAACATGTATTTGGAATGGAATTAAATAACAAGTACTTTGGGTGTCTTGTTCATTTTATTTATTTTCATATAAAAGCAACATAACTTGAATTACATCCAGTTTATTAGCAACACTGCATGAGCGTGAATCCCGCGATATCCATCTTTGATCTCGCAGGTGTCAGATCCACTACGAGAAGAGAGATCTGTCCGGCTTGCCTGCGCTTTTTTCACTCCTCCCCTCACTGCAGCCGCCTACTCTCGCATACATTTCAGGCGAGGCAAGGCGCATCCAGAGCCCGTCTACGGAGAGCCTGTCCACTCCCTATTAAGCCCTATTGTACCGAATTTTGGTTGTAGTACCAGCAGAGTTCCACTGGGGGCGCTCGCCATGAGTGCAAAATGAATGGGAGTCAATGGGGCTATACGGCTAAATTTGTCTCTTTCACCCGATTGCCGTTGAGAAATCTCAGATTCAATAGTAGATTTTGCAAGTTCAACATGGGTTTTAGGTCGAAAGTTGAATGAACGAGTACTTATGTCGTTTTGATTTCTTACAGGTTGAGTTGTTGTTGCCCATAACACGCTAGCATTCTGCTAATGACGTCAGCATTCTGACGTCATTGACATTTTGAAAGACTTTTTTAAAGCAAATAAGTGACTCTAAAAAATCTAACACCCAGCAATGTGTACTTTCTTTGCACCTCCTTTCGAATACAACATTCAAATTACTAGACAAAAAATTATATCCTGAGAAAAGTGGATTTTGAGGGGTATACCGCCATTGACCTCCATTCATTCTGCACTCGTCCTGTGAGCGCCCTCATATGGAATCAGAGTGGAACTGCAACCAGTTCAGAAGCCGGAAGTGTAGTGAGAGTGAAACTTCTCGCCATATTAGACATTCTCTGGCGCATCTCAAACAAGCCTAATGATTGAGAGATGATGTAACTTCCTGGAAGTGATGTCACAGGAATGTACCATTATTTTACAAAGGTTTTTTGGTGAGGGTAACAGGCATGACATGAAATCAGGGGACACCGATAAAATGGTTTATATTTTATTAAAAATAATGTATATTTATGCCAAAACATTGCTTAACAGTGACACTATACTTAGAACAATATGAAAATGTGATTTGTATAATTTTGCCTTCAATTTGCAAATTAAAAGTCCTGCAGAAAAAGAACAATCACAGGGAGGGACAGGCCAAAAACCTTACCCTTATCAGCATAAATGCAATTTTAATTATTTAAAATAATATATAAATGACTTTAATTTAATGTAATATTGAGGAAATAATACATAGTACTATTATGTTTTTAAATCACAAATTTATTTGGTGTTATAGTAATTCTACGTCTGATTATTTCTCAGGGACACAAAATGCACCAATTTCGTGGAATGACCCTTATGCATAAAGATTTGAAGGTTTCGTTTCATTCTAAAGGCTCGTTCACACCAAGAATCATAACTATAAAATCATAACAATATTATTGTCCACAGTCACACCAACGAACAATATCGGTCTGTTTATTATAAGTGCGCGCTGCAGTTTTGTCGTCTACTGCTTTAAATGCTCGAGCTCTTTACAGCAGGATGGATTCTGATTGGCTGTCAATGTTTTTATCGTTCATCAGCTGAAAAAAAAAAATTTGTTTCAACAATATAATTGTTTGTGCCGTTCCTACACCTTTAGAAAAAAATGTAAAAGTTGTTTATCTTTCATATCATTGTGAAAGATATACTAGCCTCATACTCGTTATAGTTATTGGTCTAAATAGGCCTTTAATGTTCAACAACATCTGCACTGACCAACGGTGAAATTGCACTCTGTCCGAGTTGGTACTATCAGTGTAATGATACAGAGACGGATGCAAAATGCAAGTAAAAACTGTTTATTAGATCTCATTAGTATAAGACAACAGGTCAGAGGACAAACACTCAGGTGAAATATGACGCAGGGACTTCGACGGGCAACCCAGTGATGGTGTGCGGTGATCAGCGTGCTCAGGAATCCAGGGAACAAACAATCCAAACGAAGATGATGCACAACGAAGATAATCCACACGAGGAGGGTGAGAGATGAACACTGGAACAGGACACGACACCGGGGAAGCCACAACGATCTGACAACATGAGACAGTGATCACTGAACATATAAAGGGAAAGGGGATCTGGCGATAATAATCAACCGGAGATTGGATATCACACACACAAACACACAAGAGAGAGACAGTGGATTCATGAACCGTGACAATCAGGTCATGTGACCTACAGCGTCAGCTGCGTCGCTTCACTGCCATTCACAACTCCTCTCTCGGGGCCTAATTGGGATAATAAAGTGTTCATTGAATGCGCACTT
This sequence comes from Leuciscus leuciscus, assembly GCF_965113295.1. Taxonomy (NCBI): domain Eukaryota; kingdom Metazoa; phylum Chordata; class Actinopteri; order Cypriniformes; family Leuciscidae; genus Leuciscus; species Leuciscus leuciscus. Next base: position 4,653,852 of record NC_138728.1, read on the forward strand.
GAGAAGTAGTAGGTCATCCTGGGTATGTTTAGCCTAATGTTTTTTTTAATACTATGTATTCGGACATGATACTACATTTACCCATACTGTATAGCAGGGAAGTATTCGATTTTGGACAAAGTGCAACTGTTCCTTTTCTGTCTTTAAACAACCAAGCGACGGGTCATGTTTTCATAAATCGTGTCTTCTGATGACACATCCGGGATCTTCGCCCTACTATCTTGTGGGCTTTGGTCTTCCTTGAGGTCGGTCGCAGATGCTGCGTCTCCTGCAGAATAATGACGGATCTCAGCATATTCCTCGGTCAGCGAGGAGGCGCCCCTGATCTCTCCTGACGCCGGCTCTGCGTTCGTGAAGTCGATGGTGGAATAATGAAGAGATTTTGGTGATCTTGGTGTAACGGCTGACAGCATGTCTTTATTCCCGTAAACACACTCGCCGTCTCCATGGGAATCCGTGGCCTGATGGAGCAGAAACACAGCAGAATCAGATGAATGTCCGTTTGTGATGTCTTTGAAAATGAATAGTGTGAGTGTGTTTAACTCACTATTTGAGACAGTATGAGTCCAGATGTGTCATCTTGTCTGGTTCTTGAAGGTTTGGGATTCCTTCTTCTGAAAAATGTTTTTAGGCCATCAAAAAATAGATTCAATTTCTGATATAATATGTCAATCAGAATCACAAATCCTCCTTGTGATGAGGCTAGTAAAGTAAAAGACTCATCAGATCAATGTGATATAACTGTTTATTTGGCTTCAAATTATGTTCTTCTGTATTTTTGTCTTTTTTTTCCAGTACAAATATATGAACATTCTTAAATTAAGACACAATTACTTGAGAAGCAAAATAGGATATAAAAGTCTTGTTTTCTGAAAAATCTATCAAAATTAAGATTATGTTTAAAACAAGAACAAATATCTGCCAATGGGGTTAAAAAAGTGTATTTCTCTGAACCCATTGGCATTTTTCTGAAAACAAGACTTAATATCTGAAGTCATTTTGCTTCTCAAGTAAAAGTATCTTGATTTAAGAACGTTTAGATATTTGTACTGGAAAACAAGACAAGCATATTTTGAAGTGAAACTTTTGAACACATTTACCAGAATAGCCGAAAAAATCTCTGTAATCATCTATAGTTTAGCCTCAGCTCATTATATATTGGACCAGTTCTGTGATAATCATGTTTTTTGGTCTTTCCACAAATGACATTTGTCTGATGTACCCACCGCTCATTGTAGACTGCTATGATGCACAAGATCATCATCGCTGATGTGCCGACAGCAGCTCCGAGCAGCACAGAAGGGTGATGGAAACCTGGAAAGCAGTGTTTTATTGCTCAGAGGTTGGTCTTTTATAGCTCAGGACTCTTAAATGAGATCATTTAAGTGTCTAAAATGTTTCTCAGGAGGGATAAAAATTAATGTGAAGAGCAGCTCAGATCATTTGATCATAGATTCGATTCAAGTTCATACTGAGATCTCTGATATTCGATTACAGACTTTAGTGTCTTGGCAAATATGAGCACATTTCTCTGGAGAAAAGTTTCCATTTGGTCTCCATTTGATCTCATTACTGTCTAGGAGAAATAATTCCCCTGTGGAAAAGTAGTACACTTCAGCATACTTAAAAAAAAAGAAAAAAGTAAGAGAAAAATGTAATATTTAAGTGTGAACTGAAGGTAATATTTTCAGACACATAATTGCATGTTATTTATAATTATAGGTTAAATTTATATTGAATTCAATTAGCCAAACATAGAGTTATTTTTTTATTTCTCAATTACTTCTATTGTCTTTGAAATATGGTGAAAGTGTACAGCACTTTCAGTTTTTTTCTACTGATTAAGTATGTTTATGAGCTGTTTAATTAATAAAATGTAATTAAAATAAAAAATTAATCAATACAAATTAAGGACAACTAAATCCATAAAATCATCCCTAAAAGATTCTATATATGAAGCACCGTACAGAAACTTTTCTTCTAAGAGTGAATACTTTTAAGATTTGAAGTACACTACAAGCGCACATTCAATTCAAATTAAGTGCACTTCTTTTTCAGAAGGGTTAAGATATTCTAGAGATCTCATTTGTGATCATTCTTGTTGATCAGATAAAGCTGTTGTTGTGCGTGTCAGAGAAGCGAATCTCACGTGTCTCTGTCCCGGATGTCCGTGTGACGGGATGAAACCGTTGGCTGCCGCTGGCGGTGCCGAGAGTGTTTGCACTGAAACACTGCAGGACGTCCGTGTCTGTGAGAGGCTGATGGATGGTCAGGATGCTCTTCGAGCTTGTGCTTCCTAAAGTTTCATTCCTGATGAACGTGTTTGTAGAGTTGATGAGAGCATTTCCAGATCGACGCCACTCTAGTTTAGGCGAGGGATTCCCATGAGCCTCACAGACACACATGATTACGCTGCTTTTGTTGCAAGAGCTGGAGATTTTGGGCGCAACTGAAAGAGACAATAAGATCATAAACTGTAGTTTCTGTGTAGGATCTGAGCAAAATAAAACAGCTTGAGGGCCTGTTTCACTTAAGAAAAACTGCTGAACATCTCACTAGGGCTTTTCACACTTGAAATATGTGAATATGTGAAACTCTGGGTCACACTAAAAATCGGGTTAACAGAATTCTTGGTTATCTTGCTTCACGTTTCACATTGGGGTTAACATTTATTCCTGAGTATTTATAAACACAATCCTAAACCATAAATGTTCTTATTTGCATATTTACCATTCAGCCACATTGCACATCCTCATCGACTGAACTATCAAGTTTATACCGAATGGGCTTTTCAGACAATAAAGGTAAGAATGATATGGTCTCTTCTTCACAACAATTGTCACGTTTTCTGTCACCTTTTGACAATTTCCCTTCAAACGCTAAACTACTGTTTATACAACGCCCATGACTGTTCAAAGCATGTGCTTATGAGCCACGCGATTGGCTGTTTGTTGCTAAGCATCTAGCCGTAACATTCTGACACAGATCATTTGTCAATGCACTGGTTGCACCACAGTGTGGGATTAATGACGCCAATAGCAGCGCAATTGTATCACTTGAGCTCCACTGACTTCACTCGCTTTCATACCTGTCATGGCGCTGCTCTGAGTAAGGTCTGTTGGTTGTCACTCCCAAAAGTCACTTTTCATTCACATAAAGTTAAACATATCTCAACTTTGTTGCGTCGCTGGACACGCTAGATTCTGGATGAATTGAGACGATTTTTTGTTTTGTTTAAAATTCTCGCATGATGTAATTTACTAAAGGTTCTGACAAAATGATAATTGCTGTAGTGTAGTCTATAAAAATTATTTCTATGTAGTCTATATTTTTTTTAAGTCGGGTTGAATGAATGATTCAACGACTCGCTCAAAGAATTCACTTGTTTCATTACTGGATGAATCAGCGTTTTTGAACAAATCTCTTGAATGAATGATTTAATGATGAATACATTTTTTAAAAGTCACTTGTCGCCTGGGTAACAATTTAATTGATACAATCTTTATTTGAAGCATCAAGTTACATTCACAAGGCGATTTACTCTATTTTGATCGCTACTGCAGACATCTGTGTTTATATCCAAACTATAAACATTTATCCCAGTACTTCTATGATAAAATAACAATACTGTGTGGATGAAAAGACTGTTTGTGAAGCTGTTTCATATTTATACACTACAACTGCTCTCTCCGCCAACGCAGATCTGAATGTTCACTGTGATCGTACTTGTGAAAGGTTTAATAGACATATAGCTGAATCGCTGTCATTTAGGAATAAGATCGCATGGGTGTTTGAATCGAGATCGTGATCTTTTAACAATTAATCGTGCAGCTGTTGGAAACGCCTACATCCTGTTGCCAACGGTCAGTCGCTTGTGTTGCCTGAAATCGGCAGCTCTCCATTGAAATGAATGGTATCATGTCACTTATGCGCATAAGTGTCGTGGTCAGTGTAAACATGGCTTTACAAAGTAGTATTCAATTGTAAAAAGTTTCAAAAATGAACATTCTGTCACTTACTGTATACACCAAACCTGTATGACTTTCTTTCATGCATGTAACACAAAAGTAGATATTTTTAAGAACGTTGGGAACAAAACAACATTGGACCCCATTGACTTCCCTTGTATGAACAAAAAAAAAAAAAAAAAAGAGAAAAACACTGAGACAATATCTCTCTCAAAAAAGAAAGTAAGTCATACAGGTTTGGGATGACAAATGATAAATGACAGAATTTTCATTTTTGTGTAAACTATCCCTTTACTTCAAACTGCACACTTATAATACATGTAAGCAATATACATGCCGCTCTGCTTTGAGTCTTTGCATGTATTACTATGTAAAGTGTGGTTCTGGCACTTTTTTTTTTACACATCTTTTAACAGAAGTACAATTTTAGAGATGTGCAAATGTTTGTACTGGCATAATGAACTTTTTTTTCCTCCGTGTTTTGTACCTTGAAGTTTTGTATTACTCATCTAATAATATTTTCGCATTACTAACATACAGCAATTGACTTGATGTTCAAGGAATTTTAAAGAACTTGAGATGTCGGTTACCAGAAAATATTTTTTTCTCTTACATTAATCACATTGCATTAGTATTATAAAAAAAGTTGACAGCTTCATGCAATTTCACTTGCTTCAGTGCAGTTTCACAAAGGTTTCATATAAAAAAAAAATGCATTTCAAAACTTGAACATGTTGCTCTGTAGGGGAATCAAATCTCCTTTGGTCTTTCCATATACATTTTCTGTATATGAAGAAAACACCCATGCAAAAGTGTTACACATATTTAACAGCATTTGTAGCATGTCGCATTTGATTGCCAAGCATTCACAATGGACATCCAGCAGAATTCAGGCTGTCACAGTAGATAGCATTATGACTATCTTCCACATTTGTAAAATAATAGTAAAGAATAAACCCAAAGAATTAACACTAGTGGAAGTATTTGCAGTAAAAGTGAAGTGAAAGTGAAAATATGAAATATATTTAAAATATATATATTAAAATTATTTAATGTATGAAATATTTAATATAATTGTATTTTTATTCATTTATTTTTTAGCTTTTCAGTCTGAAGTCTTAAGTCTGATATAGTAATGACTGTGAGTAAATTAGAAGAGCCTCTTGATACTCACACTGGACGTCCAGCATCACTGATGCGTTCTGAGCGCCGTGTTCGTTCTGAGCTGTACAGACGTATCGTCCGCTGTGTGTCGGGTCGGTGTTGCTGATGGTCAGGTTCTGTCCGCTCTGCACTGGTTTCAGTGGTTCTTCAGTGTCTCTGTACCAGGTGTAGTTGAGCACCGGTGGGTTTGCATCACTGCTGCAGCTCAGAGTCACTGAACGGCCCTCCAGAACAAAACCAGATGCACATACATGCGCAGATGTGTTTTTAGGAGCATCTGATGGAGAAGAAAAAAATGTAGGCCATCAATTTTTTTTTTTTTTTTTGGAACAATTGTCAAGTCATTAATGCTATAAAATAAGACTAATGTAAGTATGGGAAGTAATTAGTGACAAATAAAAATGCTTTTTAAATCGTACACATTTTCTCATCCATTTAGAAGGGTCAGCAGGTTAAAGGACTACAAAGTCATGTTTATTATATTTGCATTTAGTTCTTGTCATTCACTGTACATTTACAAGCCTAGTAAAGGTTGAAAAAACTGTTTCAGCGAAGATCATTTATAGTAGCGGTTGATAATGCTACTCTGTGCAAAACAACTGACCTTAAATATTTGTAATTAAAGTAACAGTGAAGGTTTTATGTTTAATATTAATATATATATATATATATAAAATAACATTATTTAATATTGTATTTTATGCATTAAATACGTTTATTGTTGACATTTACATTAAAATTAGAATTGCGACTCGGGTAAAGACCAGCGACTCTACCTGCGCGACTCCACCGAGCAAGGACACCAGAAAGGCACTTAAGTATCTCCTCTTCCCTTCTTTTTCCCTCTACTTATCTTATTGTTCACCTTAATCAACATGTGCTTTCAATACATTCCTGTTATCTCTCGGCAACGTCCTTTCATCACGCACAATAGACAGCGCAATACTGCCAATCTGCGTCCCATCCTCACATCCTCACATACTCCTCTCTCTCTTTCCGTGGGTCTATGGAATTGTCAGTCAGCAGTCAATAAAGCTGACTTCATTCCAGCCTTTGCATCTCATTCTACTCTTAGTATCTTGGGGCTGACTGAGACCTGGATTCGTCCAGAAGACTCAGCAACCCCTGCTGCTCTCTCTAGCAATTTCTCCTTCTCCCACTCCCCTCGCCAGTCTGGGAGAGGTGGGGGTACAGGGCTTCTCGTTTCTAATAATTGCAAATACTCCACGCTCTCTTCTCTATGCAACAACAACTCATTTGAATATCATGCTATTACACTTACAACTCCCATTCAAATCCATATTGTAGTCATTTATCGCCCCCCAGGTCAGCTGGGTAACTTTGTAGATGAGCTGGATGTGCTCCTGTCCACTTTCCCTGAGGACGGCACCCCACTTCTAGTCTTCGGTGACTTCAACATTCATCTCGAAAAGCCACATGCAACAGACTTCACCTCTCTCCTAGCCTCTTTCGATCTCAAACGACTCATCACCACAGGTACTCACAAATCAGGCAACCAACTGGACCTGGTTTACACACGCAACTGCACCACAGAAAACATCCTGGTGACACCTCTCCACGTTTCAGATCATTTCCTCATTACTTTCAGTCTACAACTCTCTACCCCTGCACCACCACCCCCACCACCAGTCACTTTCAGACGAAACCTGCGCTCACTTTCCCCCTCCCATCTTTCCTCTGCCGTGTCATCCTCTCTTCCCCCACCCTCACAATTCTCATCTCTGGATGTGAATACCGCAACGGACACCTTATGCTCCACTCTAATCTCTTCTCTAGACATTATCTGCCCTCTCTCCTCCAGGCCAGCACGCGCTACTCCCTCTAACCCCTGGTTATCTGAGGTTCTTCGGGAACACCGGACCGAACTCAGGGCAGCGGAGAGGAAATGGCACAAATCAAAAGACGCATCTGACCTGAGTATGTATCAATCTCTCCTCTCCTCCTTTTCTGTTGATGTTCATGCTGCAAAATCTTCATACTTCCACAACAAGATCAACAGCTCCTCCAACACACGATTACTCTTCAAGACATTCAACTCTCTCCTCTGTCCACCTCCACCACCACCCGCCTCCTCCTTAACTACTGACGATTTTGCGCACTTCTTCACCAACAAAACAACAGCTATCAGCAGTCAGTTCTCAGCTCCACACACACAGGAACCCAGACCGACCCCTTCCACAGCCAATACCCCTCTGTCCTCCTTTTCTTCGCTAACCGAGGAAGAAGTATCTACACTTCTCCTCTCCAGTCACCCTACCACCTGCCCGCTTGACCCCATCCCCTCACACCTTCTACAAGCCATCTCTCCCACACTTCTACCATCACTCACACACATCATCAACTCATCCCTCCATACTGGCACCTTCCCTACAGCATTCAAGCAGGCTCGGGATACTCCACTGCTCAAAAAACCAACGCTAAACACATCATTTGTAGAGAATTACAGACCTATCTCTCTCCTACCATTCATTGCGAAGACACTTGAAAGAGCTGTCTTCAACCAACTAACATCCTTCTTGTCTCTAAACAACCAGCTGGATGTCAACCAATCTGGCTTCAAGAAAGGACATTCAACTGAGACTGCATTACTGTCAGTCACAGAAGCCCTACGGATCGCAAAAGCTGCTTCCAAATCTTCAGTCCTCATTCTCCTGGATCTGTCTGCTGCCTTCGACACGGTGAATCATCAGATCCTTATGTCCACCCTCTCATCACTGGGTATCACAGGAACTTCACTCCACTGGTTTGAGTCCTATCTCACAGGTAGGTCCTTCAAGGTCGCATGGAGAGGTGAGGTATCCAGAGCACATCAGCTGACCACAGGTGTTCCCCAGGGTTCAGTTCTTGGTCCCCTCCTCTTCTCCATCTACACCACATCACTGGGACACATCATACAGGCACACGGTTTTTCCTACCACTGCTATGCTGATGACACGCAGCTCTTCCTCTCCTTTCAACCAGATGATCCCACAGTAGCTGCACGGGTCTCAAGCTGTCTGGCGGACATCTCCACATGGATGAAGGAACATCACCTGCAGCTCAACCTGGCAAAGACTGAGCTTCTCGTCCTCCCTGCCAATCCATCTCTACAGCACGACTTCACCATCCAGCTAGAGTCATCATTAATCACCCCATCAAGATCGGTCAGAAATCTTGGAGTAACGTTTGATGACCAGCTGACCTTCACAGATCACATTTCAAAGACAGCTCGATCATGCAGGTTTGCACTGCACAACATCAGGAAGATCAGGCCTTTCCTAACTGAGCATGCAACACAAATTTATCGTCCAGGCCCTGGTCATCTCTAGGCTTGACTACTGCAATGCTCTTCTGGCTGGACTTCCAGCATCTGCAACCAAACCCCTACAGATGATCCAGAATGCTGCAGCTCGTCTTGTCTTCAACGAGCCCAAGAGGGCCCACGTCACTCCTCTGTTCATCTCTCTGCACTGGCTACCTCTAGCTGCTCGCATCAAGTTCAAGGCACTGACGCTTGCTTACAGAACTATCACAGGCTCAGCTCCCTCCTACTTTCACTCACTCCTACGAGTCTACATCCCTACCAGACACCTACGATCGGTCAACGAGCGACGTCTCGTGGTTCCATCACAGAAAGCCACAAAATCACTTTCCAGAACATTCTCATTCACAGTTCCATGCTGGTGGAACGCTCTCCCCACCCTCATCCGGAATGCAGAATCCCTGACAACATTCAAAAGACAACTGAAAACCAATCTCTTCCGTGAGCACTTAACCTTATAGAAAAAAAATAAAAATAAAATTCCTTTCCCTTTGAAACATCACTTATCAGGCTTATGCTACTCTGAATAATACCTGAACTTCGTATTTTGAGCACTTCTTGCGTTGTTGTTGCTTTTGCCTCTTTATGATGACTCGCTGAATTTAGTCCTAATTTGTAAGTCGCTTTGGATAAAGGCGTCTGCTAAATGTCTAAATGTAAATGTAAAATGTATGTATGTAAAAAAGTTGTGATATAAAACCTTCACTGTATCTTTACTTTCAAATATTTAAAGTGAAGTTTTTATATTTAAAAATATATATAAAATAATTTTTAATTTGTATAATTTATATTTTGTGTATTTATTTACACTATTCCTCTCTCTTTCTCTGCATATAAAATAAATGATATGCAATATTTTATACTTCTAGTATATATGTGTATATGTATGTAAGTCTGAAATCTGAAGTCTGATATAGTAATGACTGTGAGTAAATTAGAAGAGCCTCTTGATACTCACACTGGACGTCCAGCATCACTGATGCGTTCTGAGCGCCGTGTTCGTTCTGAGCTGTACAGACGTATCGTCCGCTGTGTGTCGGGTCGGTGTTGCTGATGGTCAGGCTCTGTCCGCTCTGCACTGGTTTCAGTGGTTCTTCAGTGTCTCTGTACCAGGTGTAGTCGAGCACCGGTGGGTTTGCATCACTGCTGCAGCTCAGAGTCACTGAACGGCCCTCCGGAACAATACCAGATGCACTTACATGTGCAGATGTGTTTTTAGGAGCATCTGATGGAGAAGAAAAAAATGTAGGCTATCAAATTTTTATTTTATTTTATTTTTTTATAATTGTAAAGTCATTAATGCTAAGAAATAACACTAATGTAATTATGGGAAGTAATTAGTGACAAAAATAAAAATGCTTTTTAAATCGTACACATTTTCTCATCCATGTAAAAGGGTCAGCAGGCTAAAGGATTAAAAAAAAAAAGTTTATTATATTTGAATTTAGTTCTTGTCGTTCACTCTACATTTACAGTAAAGGTTGAAAAAACTGTTTAAGCGAAGATCATTTATATTAACGGTTGATAATGCTTCTCTGTGCAAAACAACTGACCTTAAATATTTGGAATTAAAGTAAATAACAGTGAAGGTTTTATATATTATGTTTAATATATTTATATATATATATATATATAGTAACATTATTTAATATTGCATTTTATGAATTAAATACTTTTATTGTTGACATTTACATTAAAATGTATGTAAAAAAAACTGAAATAAAACCTTCATTGTATCTTTCAAATATTTAAAGTGAAGTTTTTATTTTTTAAAATAGCCTATATATAAAATAATTTTAATATCATATGTATAATTGATATTTTGTGTATTTATTTACACTATTCCTCTCTCTCTGCATATAAAATAAATTATATGCAATATTTTATACTTCTAGTATATATGTGTGTATAAAGTCTGATATCTGAAGTCTGATATAGTAATGACTGTGAGTAAATTAGAAGAGCCTCTTGATACTCACACTGGACGTCCAGCATCACTGATGCGTTCTGAGTGCCGTGTTCGTTCTGAGCTGTACAGACGTATCGTCGGCTGTGTGTCGGGTCGGTGTTGCTGATGGTCAGGTTCTGTCCGCTCTGCACTGGTTTCAGTGGTTCTTCAGTGTCTCTGTACCAGGTGTAGTTGAGCACCGGTGGGTTTGCATCACTGCTGCAGCTCAGAGTCACTGAACGGCCCTCCAGAACAATACCAGATGCACTTACATGCGCAGATGTGTTTTTAGGAGCATCTAATGGAGGAGAAAAACATTCAGGCAATTATGTTATGATTTACAGCTCTAATTCTAGATGATCAGTCAGAATTGATTGAAATACGTCTTACACTGAACACGTAGCGTACGGGACTTGTGCTTTTTGACCTGATCCTGAAGCTGGTGTGTTACAGTGCAGGTGAAATTGGCTAAATGATGACGGTGAGTTACAGTGAAGATCAGATCAGAGATGAGCTCAGTTTGCTCCTGACGCTGCTGTTGTGTGACTCTCTCGTTGAGGAGATGTTCAGGAGACGAGCTCCATGTGAGATTTGCTGGACGAGAGGAACAGAAGATCTTAGTCGAGCAGCGCAGATTCACAGAGCTTCCCTCCGTCACCTCCTTCACCTCCATCACCTCTGTCACCTTCTGCTGATCCTTAAACAGACTCACTGTGGGTTCGGGTGGAGAATCTACAACACATAGAGATGCAGTCAAACATTACAGGATTATCATATCCAATAATGAAGGCACATATTGTACAGTAGTAGATTTATTTATTATTTATGTCCAGTAACATTATCCAACTCATTTTGCATCGCAGACATAAGACATTTTCTGTGAATGTGCGAGACTTCCAATTCATAAGCCGCATATTAGTAAATGATTAGAAGAATAACTCTGCAGTAACTGGTAAAACTATTTGCACTACAAACCAGTGTGTTTATGATAATAAATAAAAATAATATGATAACAATTACTACTTTGCAATATAAAGCAGCATAACAGACAGTTTTTGTACAAGTTAATAACTGGTAGTGAATGTCACCAGAAGCTTCGCACAATCATGTTACTAATGGCCACGCCACACTTACATTTAGATAGAAGCAGCATGAACAATATGACACTCACTTATGACAGCAATTTCAACTTGGGTGAATGTAGGTTGGATGTAGTTATATTTCAGTTTTCCGCTGGCTTCAACTCTGAAGAAATACGACCCTTCATCACTCTGACGGACATTATCAAAGCGGGTGGTGCAGTTTTTCTCTGTAGGAGTGCCAAATATTTCTCCTTTTAACGATGCAGTGTCGGGGCTACTGGAGTCAAACACTGCAGTGGAAGGGTTTCCGTCTTTATACCATATTCTCTTTACATCTTCAGTGAGTTCTGTTACATATTGTTGACCAATATCAAATGTGCAGGGTATGAAAACACAGGATCCTTGTAGAGCTTCTACTTTCTCCGGCAGACTGATACTAAAGCCACAAAAAACTCCTAAAACACACAGACAAGAAGAACTGATCACACAGAGTTTACATGCAGAATAAACCGCTGCACTTATTCATATGGAAATGCTTTCAGAATATTAATTCAGCAGAGGAATAATCTATAAGAATGAAACCTTGTATCAGACATCCAGTGAGGAGGAACGTCACAGATATTTCCATCATTTACATTCACTCCACCTTACAACAGAAAATACAAACACACAATCATATACACTCTTAAAATAAACTGAAGAACCTTTAACATCCATTGAATCTTTCCATTCCATAAAAGCTTCTTTATAGGGAAAAAACAATGTTCTTTAGATTATTAAAAGGTTCTTCATATTAAGATTTCTTTTTTTTAAAAGTGTTCATTGAAATGTTCCATTAATTGTTCTTCTATGGAATCGCTGTGAAAAAACACTCTTTTGGAATATTTATTTTTTAGAGTTTATAAACTTAACAGCAGTTATTTCCTTTTTAAACTTGTATATTAATTTTTAGCTGTTGGTGTAAACATATTATTTTCTAAATCCAAACTCTAAATCACTGAAAAATTTTAAATATTTTTTTAGAAAGATTAAAAACAGTTTCATCTTGGACATGTTTAAAATCTCTAAACGACAGAAGTTTTAGTGTGTTGTGTGTAAGTGACTTACCGGAGAAGAGTGAAAGAGCGACTGTGACTCTTCTACACTGGATAGAGGGAGATCTGTGTGTGAAAACAACACGTCTTTACTTCTATTAGAGTTTTTACCACTTCCCCTTTCAGTCCAAACTAAATAACTATAGCCTGACTGAGTAATGTATGCTAATCAGTATGAAGCTTATTGAATAATAAAAAAAATAAAAAAATTATATTTACTTGAAACATCTTGTGAGATCCAGTAACGCTTAATAATTACTAAATATTATTCAGGAATAAGTGTTGAATCACATTTAAAACGCAATCTGTTAAGGAAACATTAACATTTCATTTCTTCGCGTTTCTTACTTTTTAAGGTTGGCTATTATAGTATTACAGTAAGAAACATGGGAAATTCAGGACTAAATAGCTTGCAGATTCTTTCGTACCCAAGATACTGAGTGAAACCGAAAGGAGAACAGATTTCAGCAAATACTGCTGTTTTGTTTCATGTTTGTTTCTCTAATTCCGACACCGATGATCAAATTGTTTGTTTCCAATTACACCAATAAAAAATTAATTACTCTCAGTGTCACTTTCATCAAAAATTTGTCATTAAGAACCTTAAAAATAAAATAAGTTTTAATAAATATTTTATTTTGCCTATATTAACAATGGTCTTGATGGAGGGAGGAGTCAGTTCTGCCACGCTCAGGTACACATTAGTGAATCTCGATCATATGAATCTCCTCATCAACAGCGATCATAATGGAGTGCTATTAAATATGAAGCGAAAGACTGCGGTCTTCAGTTACATCTCAGAATAGCTCAGAAGATAACATCTTGCAGAGCTGCCAACTCTCACGCATTCAACATGAGATTCACGCTATTGACACTGACACGCTCTCACGCCACGTCCATTTTATCACGCAGTGAAAAATCGTGAAGCAAAGAGAACATTGACACCAACAGACAAGACAGAGCAGGTTTATATGATATGAAACAGTATATTTCTAATTCTATCAATTTTATTATGAAATTCAAACAATAAATATAATTTTAGCTCTCCTAAATGTGACGTGACAGATCGTGGCTCGTGAACCGATCACATGGCCCGGCTCCAGCTTTGAGATGTAAGGTGGGCCAAGTGAAATTCCTGGTGGGCCCAGAGTTATAACATTATTTTATTTTTTCCCTGTAACAAAACTTTATTTTATAATAAAAGAGGCAGATCTTGAAAGTGATTCTGCTTTATTTACAGGGCTCAACGCTAAGGAGCTTTTCTACAGTCAGTAATAAAACAACAAATGACCAAATTACAAACAGTAGCACAAATAAATGCAATCAGGGCAGGACTGAGGGGTCTGGGGCCTCTGGGCTTGAGTTTATGTAAGGGCCCTACATACACTAAAAATGACCTCAACTACATCATTTTGGAGTAGCACAAAATACACAAACATAAAATATGCTTTGAGGTTTCTAGAACAATTAATATGCAACATGCCTAGCCTAGTCAAAGTTTAGAGGTAATATTAAATAGCCATAATACAATAAAATACAGGCTGTGCTCTCTCAGTTGAGAGAAGATCAAAACCCTGAAATAACATTGAGCAATAAAGCTAGCATCTGTGTCCTTTTATGTCAGATTATTTCATTTTAATCAGTAAATTCGGTCAGAATAAGAAAGACACTGTATGACTACCAATCAAATGAGATCAAATCAACAAAATGCATCTTTGGATTTAATGCAGCTCAGACATAGCATGAACTGATTTAAACAACAATTATAATTGCATAATCAGTGTTGGGTTTAATGCTGTTAGCAAGGTTACAGACTGACAGATGAAGATCAGGATAAAGTTCAAATGCACTTCAAAAATATTTTTTAGAAAGAGTCATTAGTACAGTAATCTAATTACAATGTTGAAGCTTATGAATTGAAATTGTGAAATTTGTGTCAAGAACTAATAAACCAGAAGCATACCAGTCATTCTCTACCATGTAAACATTGTAACATGTTACCAAATGTTTTAGCTAAACTCAAAAGTTGGCAGCCCTGAACAACAGACGCATGTCCTCTCGTGATCTGATCTTTTTGAAGATTCACTCACATTATAAATGTAAAATAATATACATTTTAATATAAATTCTTACAGTTTGTTCGCCCTTGTCAAGTTGTGATGAAAAAGAGAAAAGGTTGGTTTTGATCTAAACATAATGCGTTGAACAGACAGCTTAACAGTCGCGCTTTTTTAGTTTCTCGCACCACGTTTCAGAACGCAATGTCAAGTTAAGTGTTCAACTTTGACACCCAGTGCTCTTTTCCATTTTGTTCACTTTTTTTTAAAAGCACAAACGTGTTCATTCATTTAACTCACAGCAGTTTTAAAATGTAATTTTATTATATCAATATCAACTGCTCAGTGTGTATCACTCATAGACAGTATATAAACTGGACACAGCGACCCCATAGGTTTCAACGGAGAAAAGTGAAGTCAATTAGAAGCTCTCACTTCCTGATGGCTGAGCGTACTGCGCAGACTCAAACTGAGCTTGACGACGTAGATGTGACGTGAGCAACCCGTCTGTCTTCTAGTAGCTGTGCTGAGAGAAATCTGAATCATTCCCTTCCGAATCTTGCAGAGATGGAGAGTGTGAGTCGGAGGTGTCCGTGAGCTAGGAGCAGGTGCAACTTTCGCTAAGTATTCTGATTAATTACTTTGTCATTTTGCCTCCACATCCCCCCGATTGCCCGCGAGCTTCTCCTCCTGTCCATACGGTAATCTCTCTACTGTGCGACAGAGAGTCGTGTGGTTATGACGCAATCGTTAGCCTATTTTTACAAAAACTGCTTCTACGGGGCCATAATATACAGGGTAATGGAGCCTTTTATACATTTTCGTGTTTCTTTAGAAATAAATAATGGACAAATGGAGTCTTTAAACGCCTCAGATGTAAAGTTATTCGGGGTTTATTTGACTAGTTCTTCCAGTGTTTCATCATCGCACTTGCGCTCGGATTGACATGGTAAAATCGACGTCATTGTTCGTTACTGTGTTTAGTTTACGGTGTAGGAAGTCTCAGGACAAGCAGAGCTGACGTTGTTATGGCAATAGGCGCTTTTGTTTTCGACACGCACGCTGTACGCTGTAAACCAATCACAACAGACTGAGCTCCCTGGCCAATCAGAGCAGAGTAGCTATGCGGAAAGGAGGGATTTAGAGAGATTGATTCATCTGACGAGTCGTTTGAGAATCATTGAAAATGTGGTGATGTGCAAATGTATTTTATGAGAAAATGAAATAGTTTTTTGACCTTTGATGCATGTGAACCTGTGGTAGGAGACTCCAAAACAACATTAGAAAACTTTAAAATAGCATAATAGGGGTACTTTAACAAAGATTAATCTGTATTTAATTTGTACAGTTAACACTACAGTGTTATTTTACATTTAATTATTACATATCTGTACCTGAATACTACTGTTGGACCTTACTGTATTTGTAACTTTGTTATATTGTATATATCTTGTAAATAGTTTATTTGTTTTTTTTTTGTTTTTTTTTGTTTATTTGAAATCCAATCCGTGACTCAAAAACCATAATATGATCCAAACCGTGAGTTTTGTTATTCGTTGCACCACTAGAAAAGAGACAACGCTGACATGCACCAACATAAATTAGAAAGCTTTTACACTACTCGGTCATGACCAACCATACAAGAATTGATCGACTTTTATTGTAGTTATACAGTAGTTAGGCTGCTATTTTTCATATAAAGTATGTAGAAATACAGAGATAGAGTTGAGATACAGATACAAATAGAGATACAGTAGTACATTGTCCTATAAGCACTGATCTTACCTGTAATTCTAGTTTTAACAAACGCCACAAGTACAAAGAAGAATCAAGAGCTTTATAGAATCTGGACTGTCATGAATTATGGACCAAGCTAGTTTTCTCTGTGTAAAATGTGTTCCGTTCTGATGATTGATATTAGGAAGAACCTGGCTTTCTGATATCCAAAAAGATTACATAAATCATTAAGGGCATGATGACAATTAAAAGTGGGAATTCAAATTTTTCATTAGAAGAAAATGTTAAGTGAAGTTACACTTCCCATGGCACTTTGAAGTAGAAGATTCTGTCAAATACAAGGAATGACATGCAAACAAGGAATTATGTTCATTATTGATTAATTGCAGTAAACAATTAATTTTAAAAAATTTTAAATATTTTTTTAGAAAGATTAAAAACAGTTTCATCTTGGACATGTTTAAAATCTCTAAACGACAGAAGTTTTAGTGTGTTGTGTGTAAGTGACTTACCGGAGAACAGTGAACAAATGTGCACAAATGTACACAAATGTACACAAATGTGTAGGTTGTAAGTCAGCTACCACAATAAAAAAAAGAACATGCAAACGCTTCACACTGCAGCCTCACTGTTTCTTCAAACTGAATCTACACTCTTGCATCTGTGTCTGTAGTCAGCATTACGAGATGCTCACTTGGTTAACTTCTACTGTTCTAATACTGTAAACGTTTCACTTCTTTTTTTACAAACTGAGACGTGTTAGAATTGCTACAGATGGTGTCAGGAGCTCAACTGGCCCAACTTGCCTGACAGTATTCTCATATTAATCACTAAATTCTAGACTTATTGTTAAATCATGTGAAGAGCATTTTTATGTGAGAATATCAGAAACTAATTATTTTGAGAGCATAAAATAGGAATTAAGCAAAACTAAGAAAAATCTCTTCTCTTCTCCATGCTTCTCTTCAAAATCTGAAGGAAGCATGAAGTGCTCTGAAAATGTCCTGGTAGACGGCTGCGTTGACTCTGGATTTAATAAAGCACAGTGGACCAAAGTCCTCTTTTCTGATGAGAGCAAATTTTGCATCTCATATGGAAACCAAGGTCCCAGAGTCTGGAGGAAGACTGGAGAGGCACACAATCCAAGATGCTTGAAGTCCAGTGTGAAGTTTCCACAGTCTGTGTTGGTTTGGGGAGCCATGTCATCGGCTGGTGTTGGTCCACTGTGCTGTCCACTCAACGCAGCCGTCTACCAGGACATTTCCAGAGCACTTCATCCTTCCTTCAGCAGACAAGCTTTATGGAGATGCTGACTTCATTTTCCAGCAGGATTTGCACCTGCCCACACTGCCAAAAGAACCAAAACCTGGTTCAATGACCATGGTATCACTGTGTAATTACTGTGTGATTTCATGTAATATTCAAATTTTTTGAAATCCTGTTTTCGTGGGTTTTATGAGCTGGAAGCCCAAATAATGTACAAATAAACAACTAAATACTTGAAATTGTTTAAGTTGTGGGCCCTGAATCTATAATCTATGGAAATTTTACGTTTTGAATGGAATTATGGAAATAAATAAACTTTTCTATGATATTCAAATTTTTTGAATATTAATTAAACTCCGTACACAAATTGTCTCGTACCCCAAATGTGTCAGAAAGTTGTTAATCTTAATACAATGCACAATACAGAGCATGACCCTTCTGCAAGATGTTCAGCTAACATCTGTTTATCACGTTATTCTAAGACATTCGAGCAGTTGTGCGATCTCTATTGGAAATTAGCAGACTTTTGCCCTCATCTAAACAGCAAGCACAAAGGTTCACCCTAAGTCAATCAGCTGTATTTGAGGCATAAAGATTAATACAAATCATTTAAACAGATGACATTTGATTAAATGATAAAACATAAGCAAATGATAAAACATAAGCAAAAAAATCTTTTTTTTCCTTTTTTTGATTAATCAATATGGCTTTGAGGTTTGCTGTGTAATGAAATTATGCATGTTAGATGATCGTATTAACTATGTATTTCACAACAACCTTTGAAACCCCATGCTGAATATGTTGAATTGAATTGAATTGAATTTTATTTATTTAAAAGGGACCATGTGTAATTGAAAACATAAATGTAAACATTTAATGCATTACACCAGAGTTAGCCTTAGGCTAATTTGCATCTGCAGTCCCCAGGTACAAGTAAATACAGCACAGATTAAAATATCAACATTATTCAAAAATATATGACATATCAAACATAAAGCGTCAAACATTGTTCAAGAGCATGTAACATGTACTTCACACATGAAGTGCCCCTCACCAGCACGCACACACACACACACACGCACACACACAGTATGATCACAACATATAGTATTATGCCCACACACAACCCCTTCTCAACCCTTACGCCCTTCTCACCCTATAAGGAGGTAAATGTGACTGAAGGAAAAGTAATGTTGCCCACTAACAAGTTAGTGGATGCATTGTTGTGAAAGTTTTAAATGTCTTTTTAAATTAACTTTAAAGGCACCAAACAAATCACAAGTTTTTATATTGTCTGGAATTGTGTTCCATTGTATCACAGCTTTGACAGAGAAAGCTGCCTGCCCAAATGCTGAATAGCGAAAGGGTACAGTGCAGCTATGTACAGAAGCTATTCTAGTGGTCCTTACAGAGCCACGGTAACAGACAAACTTACTCAAACAGGTGGGGGCCAGACCTTTTAGGATTTTATAAACTATGCATAGATTTGAGAATATTCTAAAATTTTCAAAAGTGAGTAAATTGTACTTATGTATTATCTCACAGTGGTGGTGCCTAAGTGGCTTTTTGTCAAAGATTTTCAGGGCCTGTTTGTACAGGGATTCTAAGGGCCTAATTGTTGTTTGACTAGCCTGCCCCCAACAGGTGATACAGTATGCAATATGTGAGAAAATAAGAGCATGTAGAAATATCTTAGCAGCCTCTGTTGATAGAGAGGATCTAATCTGTCTAAAATTTGCCAAATTGTATTTAATAATTTTTGTCATTTTCTTTGTGTTTTTTGAAGGTCAGGTTTGAATCAAGCAACACTCCAAGATATTTAAATTCAGTAACAGTCTCAATCTGTTCACCTTTAAAGCAGATGTTTACGTCTAAAATGTTCAACCTAGTTTTAGAGAAGAACATGCCTTTCGTCTTACCTATGTTCAAGGTAAGGCAGGATTGATATAGCCACTCGGCCACTCCAACCAAGGCATTGGTTAATTTAGTTGCAGCTTGTTGAGCTGATGTTGCATGGGTGTCCAAGACTGTATCGTCAGCATAGAGTTGTATCTCTACGTCGTGACAGTGCTGAGGTAGATCGTTGATGTACAGACTAAAGAGTAGAGGGCCTAAGACAGATCCTTGAGGTACACCCGTTGTTACCCTGTTCATTGATGTCTTGTTCTTTTCTAAGCTAACTTATTGCTGATTATCATTCATTTCAAATACACAGTCAGTTGAATTGGGTTTTAATACTATGATTGTTTAAAAACAAAATTGTTACTTTTTTTTTTTTTTTTTTACTACTTTTGGGTGTTTTCTTGGTCTTTGAGCCCACATAAAATCTTTGGTCCAGTAGAGAACCTGTGAATTACCCTTATTGTATTTGGGGTTGTTACAAGTATGTATGACTGTCGGTCTGTAGGTTTCAATAAACTGTTATTGATTCAACAACTGCCCTGTAATGGACAGGCCATTTGTCCAGGGTGTTTCTCTGCCTTCGGCCCGAGACGCTGGGACAGGCTCCAACATCCCCGCATAGGACCCTACACACACAGGAGGACAAGCACTTTGGAGAAGGGATGGATGGATGACGGGCACATGCATGAGACCAGATGAGTGTGTTAATGTGCTTCTTGAGGACAATAAGTGTATCTGCATTATTATAGGGAAACAGCAGGACCAGAAACAGCTGAAGAGGCTGATCAAGATCTTTAGGTTTACTAGAAATCTTCCAGGTTGGTGTGTTGGACTGTTTTGCATAAAATGTGACAAAATTAATTTGGAAAAAAAAAACAATTTTTTTATTTATTTTTTTATTTACAAGTTATGTATGTGTTGTCTCAGTTTGAGTTTGATAATAAAGTTCTTAATTACCATTTTTGTGATTGTTTGTACATTTGATACAACTTGTTTTAGTAAATGGTTTTGAATATTGTTTCCCTTTTTTCCTCACATCAGCTTATGTGTAGCACAAGATTTTGTACATGATAGCAAATGATGCAGATTCAATCCTGAGCAGAAAATCATCCTAATATTACTTCCATACAGTGAAGTTCTTCATATAATAATTACTGGAACACTTTAGAGTAAAAGCTGACAAAGCCAAGATCACAAAAGCTAAAACAAAACAATGAATATAAAGGTTCTGTGGCTCAGAGGATAATTCGTTTTCTTTTATACTGGAAAGTCATGGTTCAAATCCTACTATTTTTTACATTTGAATTAAAGACTGAAAATGTTAAAGCTCTAAACTTGAATTTACCATGTATAGCTCAGTCGCTCAAATATTGTATTTTACGCATGGAGTCCTTTGTTCAAATCTGCATATTTGCATATAAAACAAAGTTCTCAACTTTTTTTGAGCTCAAATACTGGAGTTCTGAGTTCAAATCCAACTATTGCTTATATTGTGTTAACTAACCCTTAACAAAAAATAATGCAAACATCACAAAGTCTGTGCTAATAATGAATGCTAATGATTGGTTTATTTCACGTTACGCCCAAACCACACCTATGAATAATGAAGCTACTTCAGACCAACCCATTTTAGATTTGCGTCGGGCGCAAGAGTAATTTTTCCCGCCGGTATAATAGCAACAGCGCCCAAGACCCGCCCACAAAGTTACTTGCGTTTCGCGCTTGATACTTGCATTTCAGATCGAAATTCAAATCCCACTATTGCTTACATTGTTGTTTTAATTAATGCTGTTGCTGTAGATAAACTTAAAATCAACTATATTAAACCAACTGAAAGTTTGCAAAGTCTGTGGCTCAGTGGTAAATCACTTGCCTCTCATATGTGGCATTCTTGGATCTAATTCCACAATTGCAAATATTTTCCCATTATATAACACAAAGCTCTCAAGAAAAACCCATCCAAAACTTCAATTTCCTCATCATATTCAGTGGCTCAAGTGGCATTGCGCTTAAATCATAGAATCCTGAGTTCAAATCCTACCATTGCTTATATTACATTGTTGTTTTAATTAATGATGTAGATTAACTGAAAAGCAAACAAATTAATCTGTGGTTCAGTGATAAAACACTTGACTATCATACAAAGAGTTCCTGGTTCAAATCCTGCCAATTACTAATATTTTCTTTATAGAAAACAAAGCCCCAATAAACCTCAGACCAACACAACCCTTCAAGTTTCAGTGACTCAGGAGATAAAGCGTTCCGTTCATGAATTCGGATTAGACTAGATTTGCAATGGTGTAATTCACACATATCACCACAGGAGGGTGAAACACTTTTGTTGATTAGACTCGATCTGCAACGGTGTAATTCACACAAATCACCACAGGAGGGCGAAACACTTATGTTTATTAGACTCGATTTGCAACGGTGTAATTCACACAAATCACCACAGGAGGACAAAAAAATGTTATGTTTAATAAACTCGATTTGCAACGGTTTAATTCACAAAAATCAACACAGGAGGGCAAAACCCTTTTATGTTTATTAGACTCGATTTGCAACGGTGTAATTCACACAAATCACCACAGGAGGGCGAAACCCTTTTATGTTTATTAGACTCGATTTACAATGGTGTAATTCACAAAAATCACCACAGGAGGGCAAAATACTTTTATGTTCATTAGACTAGATTTGCAACGGTGTAATTCACACAAATTACCACAGGAGGGCGAAAGACTTTTATGTTTATTAGACTCGATTTGCAACGGTGTAATTCACACAAATCACCACAGGAGGGCAAAACACTTATGTTTATTAGACTCGATTTGCAACGGTGTAATTCACACAAATCACCACAGGAGGGCGAAACACTTATGTTTATTAGACTCGATTTGCAACGGTGTAATTCACACAAATCACCACAGGAGGGCAAAACACTTATGTTTATTAGACTAGATTTGCAACGGTGTAATTCACACAAATCACCACAGGAGGGCGAAACATTTGTTTATTAGACTGGATTTGCAACGGTGTAATTCACACAAATCACCACAGGAGGGCGAAACACTTATGTTTATTAGACTCGATTTGCAACGGTGTAATTCACACAAATCACCACAGGAGGACGAAACAATTTTATGTTTAATAAACTCGATTTGCAACGGTTTAATTCACACAAATCACCACAGGAGGGCGAAACCCTTTTAGGTTTATTAGACTCGATTTGCAACGGTGTAATTCACACAAATCACCACAGGAGGGCGAAACCCTTTTATGTTTATTAGACTCGATTTACAATGGTGTAATTCACAAAAATAACCACAGGAGGGCGAAATACTTTTATGTTCATAAGACTAGATTTGCAACGGTGTAATTCACACAAATCACCACAGGAGGGCGAAAGACTTTTATGTTTATTAGACTCGATTTGCAACGGTGTAATTCACACAAATCACCACAGGAGGGCGAAACCTTTTATGTTTATTAGATTCAATTTGCAACGGTGTAATTCACACAAATCACCACAGGAGGGCAAAACCCTTTTATGTTCATTGGTCTTAAAGGGATACTTTACCGTTTTTTCATATTAAACTATGTTATTCCCTTAACTAAGACGAGTTGATACATACCTCTATCGTCTCAGTGCGTGCACTAAATCCCTCTGTCTTGCGGCGAAACTTTGTTAGCCCAGTTCATTTAATATGGGCCAAGCAGAGAAGCTACCAAACACCTCCACGTTTTCCCTATTTAAATACAGTTACTCGCGAAGTGTAACTCGACCTAGGACGGTGACACAAAACAAAACAAAAAAGTTTCGCCGCAAGACAGAGGGATTTAGTGCACGCACTGAGACGATATAGGTATGTATCAACTCGTCTTAGTTAAGGGAATAACATAGTTTAATATGAAAAAACGGTAAAGTATCCCTTAAATTTGTTTTGGTGTGATGCACAAAAATTATCGCAGGAGTGCACAACCCGTTTAACTCTTTTGACTTATTTGCAAATATATTTGTTTGGATAGAAGACAGGACACATAGAAGAAAGTGTAAATAGTTCTGATTGACAGTTTATGTGTTTTTCTGCTCTCACCCTCTTACAGAAGTGTAGCGCATTTAACCACATTAGACTGTGTAATTCATTAATTCACAACAGAGAGTGCAATAACAAGCTTGAATATAAATTAAGATTATAAATATATATATATATATATATATATATATATATATATATATATATATATATATGTCTTCACATTAGATTCAAATAAGTTTACCATCAAGAATAACTAAGTTTAAACAAATATTTTTGTATAAATATCTATAAATACTTATTATATAAGTATAATTACAAACCCTTGCAATGTGTGAATACTAAGTATTGTAATACAGTATTTTTCCACAATAACAAAAAGTACAAAATCTTTGAACTACAAAAAAAGTAATGTAATAGACTAAACCAGCCCTGAGTTCTACACAATCTCTGTGGTAGAGACTGAGGATCGTTTGCTAAGTTTGTTTTAATTGTTTTTAAGATAAAGAGATGATGAAGCACATTTATTAACTGAAACTCAGTGGTGTAATGGGTAAACGAGTGCCTTTGAATCACAACACTGGAACAGAGACCTGTGATCAAATCCCACTGACATGATGAACATCTTTTCCTCAACCTAAGTTAAGATCAAATCTAAATGACCTTAAAAACATCATCAGTGCATCTCAGGCTCAGTGAATAGTTGTCTACCTTTCAAACCAGAAAGTTCTGGTTCAAACCCAACATTTGCTGAAGTTATTCATCATTTAACACAAAGCTCTGGATCAAACCTGTTGAAAACGCTCATTATCTCTGCAGTCTCAGTGGCTCAGGAGAGAAAGAGTTGTGTTTCAATCACAGCGTCCTGAGTTCAAATCCCACTATTGCTGACTTTCAATCATTCTCATTAGACAAGGAGTCCCAAAAACAACTGCTATTGTGAAATTCATGATGGGCGAGTGGACCAACACACACTCTCAGAGGACAAGATTGTGATTAAGACACAGGTTCAAATCTTGCTTTATTGGAAACTCTCAGGATAATAGTGAAATAGAAGTTCCTTCACATGAAGAGACAAGAGATCTGTGGCTCACAGGTAAGAGCGCTGCCTCACGGTTCAGAGGTTTCCTGATTCAAATCCCGGTCAGATCTCCAAGAAATCAACAATTGGAGGATGGAGGAATGAGGAGGAGCCCTAGTAAGGATCCCAGGTTATCCGGGAACAATCAGCTGTAAATTTGACTAAGACCTGGATATTTTTTATGTAAGTAAACATTTGACTTATATAAATATAACCGCTGCTGTTTATGGTCCGAGAAATCCCCAGGGGGAGGAGTCTGGATATTCCCTCCCCCCCCTTGTTTCCGAGCTTCTCTCAACTGATCTGATCACTCCTGACGCCTGTCTCGGATCATGATCAGGTGACCGTTCCGCAACGCAACCATGCTTCAGTGTCCAGGTCGGTTTCAAACCGGGATCCTCCCAACACGGAAGGACAAGCTCACACCACTGAGCCACTGGAACTTCCACATGAACACTTCTTTTATTTTGGGAGGCATGTCTTTTATATGTGGACAAAACCAGTGAAACAAAAGCATTTTAACAAAGTGTGGGAATCAAAGCGATTCACAGTCCACTGAGCCACTGGAGCTTCCACTCTTACACCTCTTTTTTGGGGTCATGTCTTTTTTATTTTGACAACACCAAAGAAACTAAAGCATTTTTACCACCAAGAGAAGGATCCGAACCAGGATCCTCCCAACAGAATAGAACATGTTCATACCACTGAGCCACAGGAGCTTCTATACATGCAAAGCTTTTTTGAGAGGCATGTCTTTGTTATTTGGACAAAACTGGTGAAACCAAAGCATTTTTACCATCAAGATGGATTCGAAGCAGGAATTTCCAAATCACTGAGCTACTGGGTTAAACTGCTTCCAGGAAAAGCTCTTCATCATGTCTGTGGGATTTGGTCAAAGGTCTCTGTTCCAGTGTTGTGATTCAGTGTCCGTTTACCCATTACACCACTGAGTTTTAGGTAATAAATGTGCTTTATCATCTCTTTATCTTGTTTGTAGTGTAAAAACAATAAAAAAAAAAAAAAAGTTTTAGCAAACAATGATCCTCTCTATCACAGAGATTGTGTAGAACTCAGGGCTGGCTTGGTCTTTTACATAAGATTTGATTACTTTTTTTGTAGTTCAAACCTCAAGACATAGTTTTTGTCATTGGCGAACAAACAATTATTTTCTGCGCCACAGAGCTTGTATCTAATGTAGCTGTATGAAGTAACGAAGGCTCAGGCTTTGTAAAAGATGGCCACTGCATCTGTGGGATTTAAACATGTTTCTGTTGCTGCTTCATGATGTGATCTCGCCACTATAATCCGAGAGTAAAGTGCAGTTCTTCATCCGCTCCACTAGGCGGCAGAAGCGGGTTTCTCCTTCAGTCTGACACTTCTGCTCCTAGACAACATGACGCTTGATGACAATCACAACAACACGTGCAGATCCTGCAGATGAGAAGATGACAGCTCTTAATGTCACTTTATCAGCACATATTCCAGCTCAACTGCAAATAACCGACACACAGACTGATAAAATGAAGGAAACGAGTGTCACGCGACTCACCTGTAAGTAACTTTACACATAAAGTCAATTTCTTTTGTCAAATGACTCGCTCGCTCTATAGCAAACCAATCGCTAGTTGTAGCGTTACCTTTTTAGTCTCTGAATGAATCGTCCTCTGATATTCTCACTATAAAGTGTAATGAGGACTCAGTTGATATTACAGTGTTTTCTGGATTAATGTGAGAGTCAGTCAGCAGGAGTTGTGTGAAGCTCTGATGTTCTCCTGTTGCTTCATGCTTTTCTACTTCCTGTTATGACTGGAATATGAGAGTGAAACATCCTTTAAAAATGGTATTTTAATTGAAAATGTCATAATGTTACTACAAACATGAAACAATGAAGTAAAGAGCAGTGACTAGACACTTTGCGGTTGGTTTTGCATCGCGTATCATTTCTGTAATCTTGACTGATGTTTTGTAGGTCTGGCATTCTTTGAATGAGGAATTCGTTTTTAGTTTTATTGTGTTTTAATAATTTTGTGGCCTGTAAGACAGTAATTGAATTGAACAAGACGAACAGTAGATTGATTTATACAGCATTAGTGATGTATAACAGATTTAATTGTAGAATTTTTTTGTAAATTCAGATTTGTGTTTAGATGTACATTGTGTAATGATGATGTGATTGTTTAGATGTACAGTGTGTAATGATGTGTGTGTTTAGATGTACATTGTGTAATGATGTGATTGTTTAGATGTACAGTGTGTAATGATGTGTGTGTTTAGATGTACAGTGTGTAATGATGATGTGATTGTTTAGATGTACATTGTGTA
Organism: Leuciscus leuciscus; assembly: GCF_965113295.1. Lineage (NCBI taxonomy): Eukaryota > Metazoa > Chordata > Actinopteri > Cypriniformes > Leuciscidae > Leuciscus > Leuciscus leuciscus. Next base: position 4,680,829 of record NC_138728.1, read on the forward strand.
ATGATGTGATTGTTTAGATGTACAGTGTGTAATGATGTGTGTGTTTAGATGTACAGTGTGTAATGATGTGTGTGTTTAGATGTACAGTGTGTAATGATGATGTGATTGTTTAGATGTACAGTGTGTAATGATGATGTGATTGTTTAGATGTACATTGTGTAATGATGTGATTGTTTAGATGTACAGTGTGTAATGATGTGTGTGTTTAGATGTGCAGTGTGTAATGATGTGTGTGTTTAGATGTACAGTGTGTAATGATGTGTGTGTTTAGATGTGCAGTGTGTAATGATGTGTGTGTTTAGATGTACAGTGTGTAATGATGTGTGTGTTTAGATGTACAGTGTGTAATGATGTGTGTGTTTAGATGTACAGTGTGTAATGATGTGTGTGTTTAGATGTACAGTGTGTAATGATGTGTGTGTTTAGATGTACAGTGTGTAATGATGTGTGTGTTTAGATGTACAGTGTGTAATGATGTGTGTGTTTAGATGTACAGTGTGTAATGATGTGTGTGTTTAGATGTACAGTGTGTAATGATGTGTGTGTTTAGATGTACAGTGTGTAATGATGTGTGTGTTTAGATGTACAGTGTGTAATGATGTGTGTGTTTAGATGTACAGTGTGTAATGATGTGTGTGTTTAGATGTACAGTGTGTAATGATGTGTGTGTTTAGATGTACAGTGTGTAATGATGTGTGTGTTTAGATGTACAGTGTGTAATGATGTGTTTGTTTAGATGTACAGTGTGTAATGATGTGATTGTTTAGATGTACAGTGTGTAATGATGTGATTGTTTAGATGTACAGTGTGTAATGATGTGTGTGTTTAGATGTACAGTGTGTAATGATGTGTTTGATTATGCCGTGTGACTCTACAGAATCGGTGATGTGTTGTGGAGCGTAAACCCGGCCAACAGAAGCAGAGCTCAGAGTCGTGTGACAGACATTGACTGTAATGATGGACTTCTGCTCATGGACAGGTAATGTATATGATGTGTGATTGTGTGTTTTACTGTGCTAAACATGTAGGTTCCCATCACTTTATTTTTGAAGGGCCGCTCCTTTGAAAAGCAAATGATGGGAACCTAAACGGGTGGGGAATTTTTTATATACTAATAATTTTTTGGTTCCCTGTTGTCAAAAGCATAACCACTGCTGGTGACTGTGCCGGAAGCTCCAGGGGGAGACCGCACTGGTTTCCCCCTCGTTTGGGCACGCGCCGCTCACACACACACACCACACACTCCTATCGCAGAGACCCGGCTGGGATTGAACCAGCAACCTCTGAACCGTGAGGCAGCGCTCTTACCTGTGAGCCACAGATCTCTTGTCTCTTCATCTGAAGGAACTTCTATTTCACTATTATCCTGAGAGTTTCCAATTTGAACCCGTGTCTTAATCACAATCTTGTCCTCTGAGAGTGTGTGTTGGTCCACTCGCCCATCATGAATTTCACAATAGCAGTTGTTTTTGGGACTCCTTGTCTAATGAGAACAATTGAAAGTCAGCAATAGTGGGATTTGACTCAGGACGCTGTGATTGAAACACAACTCTTTCTATCCTGAGCCACTGAGACTGCAGAGATGATGAGCGTTTTCAACAGGTTTGATCCAGAGCTTTGTGTTAAATGATGAATAACTTCAGCAAATGTTGGGTTTGAACCAGAACTTTCTGGTTTGAAAGGTAGACAACTATCCACTGAGCCACAGAGCCTGAGACGCACTGATGATGTTTTTAAGGTCATTTAGATTTGATCTTAACTTAGGTTGAGGAAAAGATGTTCATCATGTCTGTGGGATTTGATCACAGGTCTCTGTTCCAGTGTTGTGATTCAAAGGCACTCGTTTACCCATTACACCACTGAGTTTCAGGGAAAACTTGTGCTTTATAATCACTTTATCTTGTTTGTAGTGTAAGAAAAAAAAAAAAAAAAAAAAGTTTGATCAAACAATGATCTTCTCTTCCACAGAGATTGTGTAGAACTCAGGGCTGGTTTGGTCTTTCACATTAGATTTAATTACTTTTTTCGTAGTTCAAACCTTAAGACATACTTTTTGTCATTGTGGAAAAATACTCAATTACAATACTTGATAATCACTGATATTGCAAGGATTAATTATACTTAATTCATTAACTGATTAAACAAAAAGATCTGTTTATACTGAGCTTTTTTTTCTCAAGTTGATTTTATATCCAAGCTTGTAATTGTGCCCTCCTGGTTTGTGTGAATTACACCTCTGCAAATCGAGTCTAATGAACATAAAAGAGTTTCGCCCTCATGTGGTGATTTTAGTGAATTACACCGTTACAAATTGAGTCTAATGAACATAAAAGAGTTTTGCTCCTCCTGTGGTGATTTGTGTGAATTACACCATTCTAAATCGAGTGTAATGAACATAAAAGAGTTTCGCCCTCCTGTGGTGATTTTAGTGAATTACACCATTGCAAATCGAGTCTAATGAACCTAAAAGAGTTTCGCCCTCCTGTGGTGATTTGTGTGAATTACACCATTGCAAATCGAGTCTAATGAACATAAGAGTTTCAGAAGAGTTTCTGTGAGAGTAAAAGAGTTCTCCTAAAAGAGTTTCGCCCTCCTGTGGTGATTTTAGTGAATTACACCCTTGCAAATCGAGTCTAATGAACCTAAAAGAGTTTCGCCCTCCTGTGGTGATTTTAGTGAATTACACCGTTGCAAATCGAGTCTAATGAACCTAAAAGAGTTTCGCCCTCCTGTGGTGATTTTAGTGAATTACACCCTTGCAAATCGAGTCTAATGAACCTAAAAGAGTTTCGCCCTCCTGTGGTGATTTTAGTGAATTACACCGTTGCAAATCGAGTCTAATGAACCTAAAAGAGTTTCGCCCTCCTGTGGTGATTTTAGTGAATTACACCGTTGCAAATCGAGTCTAATGAACCTAAAAGAGTTTCGCCCTCCTGTGGTGATTTTAGTGAATTACACCGTTGCAAATCGAGTCTAATGAACATAAAAGAGTTTCGCCCTCCTGTGGTGATTTTAGTGAATTACACCGTTGCAAATCGAGTCTAATGAACATTAAAGGGTTTCGCCCTCCTGTGTTGATTTGTGTGAATTACACCATTACAAATTGAGTCTAATGAACATAAAATAGTTTCGCCCTCCTGTGGTGATTTTAGTGAATTACACCATTGCAAATCGAGTCTAATGAACATAAAAGAGTTTCGCCCTCCTGTGGTGATTTGTGTGAATTACACCGTTGCAAATCGAGTCTAATGAACATAAAAGAGTTTTGCCCTCCTGTGGTGATTTTAGTGAATTACACTATTGCAAATCGAGTCTAATGAACATAAAAGAGTTTCGCCCTCCTGTGGTGATTTTAGTGAATTACACCGTTACAAATTGAGTGTAATGAACATAAAAGAGTTTTGCTCCTCCTGTGGTGATTTGTGTGAATTACACCATTCTAAATCGAGTGTAATGAACATAAAAGTGTTTCGCCCTCCTGTGGTGATTTGTGTGAATTACACCATTCCAAATCGAGTCTAATGAACATAAAAGAGTTTTGCCCTCCTGTGGTGATTTGTGTGAATTACACCATTGCAAATTGAGTGTAATGAACATAAAAGGGTTTTGCCCTCCTGTGGTGATTTTAGTGAATTACACCATTACAAATTGAGTCTAATGAACATAAAAGGGTTTCGCCCTCCTGTGGTGATTTGTGTGAATTACACCGTTGCAAATTGAGTCTAATGAACATAAAAGGGTTTCGCCCTCCTGTAGTGATTTTAGTGAATTACACCGTTACAAATTGAGTCTAATGAACATAAAAGGGTTTCGCCCTCCTGTGGTGATTTTAGTGAATTACACCATTGTAAATCGAGTCTAATAAACATAAAAGTCTTTCGCCCTCCTGTGGTGATTTGTGTGAATTACACCGCTGCAAATCGAGTGTAATGAACATAAAAGAGTTTCGCCCTCCTGTGGTGATTTTAGTGAATTACACCGTTGCAAATCGAGTCTAATGAACATAAAAGAGTTTTGCCCTCCTGTGGTGATTTTAGTGAATTACACCGTTGCAAATCGAGTGTAATGAACAGAAAAGTGTTTCGCCCTCCTGTGGTGATTTGTGTGAATTACACCATTGCAAATCGAGTCTAATGAACTTTAATGTTTTTCGCCCTCCTGTGGTGATTTGTGTGAATTACACCGTTGCAAATCGATTATAATAAACATAAAAGGGTTTTGCCCTCCTGTGGTGATTTGTGTGAATTACACCGTTGCAAATCGATTATAATAAACATAAAAGGGTTTTGCCCTCCTGTGGTGATTTGTGTGAATTACAAAAAGTGTTTCACCCTCCGGTATGCTTAATGTGCAACTATGCAATTTTTTTGTTGAAACTTTATTAACTTTTCCTACCATCTATTCTGATTCGATTACTAAACCTAATATTTTTACCAGCAAGTCAGATTCTTTATTGGCTAATTTATATAAAAAAAAAAAGTAAAATAGTTGTTGTATGTCTGTGTATCAATAAAGTAGCCTATGCAAATGCTACAATATAAACTGCATATAGCTTCTTTGTCTACAGGTGTAAATCAGAAAGGCAGTTTTACATCACTAAGTTACAGACAAAACAAAAGCAATCTTGATGTAACACACTTTTACTTCTTTAACAGCAGTAATCTGTCATGTATTGTTCATATTAGGATCCCATTACAGTTATTAAACAGTCCTATTAAAACATTTCTTGGGTGATTTTTAAGACGCAAGCAAATACATATTTTAGTATAAATTATTGCCCCCATTTCTCTGTTGAACATTTACTCGTATCATCTCTGACATCTCTCTGCTCTGTTATGATCATAGTGAGAAGTGTGGAAGATATTTGATTGGTGCAGAATTAGCTTTATAATCCTATCAGTTCAATCGATTTAAGAAAATCTGTGTTTTGAACAAACCTGCATAGTGTTATATCTGTTCTAGAAGAGGCTCTCTGCCGAAGAAAACCCCCCCGGATAAAACCAGTCTGGTTTTAGCTGGTCTCCCAGTCTGGTTTAAGATTGGTTTTGGCCACTTGTTTTAGCTGGCCAGGCCTAGACTGGTTTTAGTTGGTCTCCCAGTCTGGTTTAAGATTGGTTTTGGCCACTTGTTTTAGCTGGCCAGTCTGGGAAACCAGCTACTTCCAGCTTAAACCAGCCAACCAGCCAGGCCAGCATTATAATATATGTCATAAGTCATTTTGATACAGACTTTAATGATAATTAGACTATTAGAACATTGGTCCTTTGTTCATAATAAACAATAAAGCTTTTCTCTAAAACTGGTGTGAATCTACAAACACCATTGTTTTAACTGTGAACAGAAAAAGATAAAGAATACTTAAAAGATCATTAAAAAAAAAACTTCACACTTAAACAAACCACCCAAAGGGAGTGTTTTAGAAGATCTTTTATCCCTATTATATTTGTGTTTGAGTGTCCTCCATGTGACTCTCAGATCAACACATTTATCTGTCTGACTCTTACCCCAGTTCATTTGATTTGAATCAGCTAGGCCTGCCTGTAGACTCTAAGTTTATCTACTGGTTTAGATGCTGACAAAATCCCTGATTTGTTTTAAAATATATCAAATACAACGTTGTGCGGCTTGTGCCCTCTCCCCAACGACTGCCACTCTGAGTTTGGTGTTTCTTGTATTAATGCTGCTGATACACTTGTTGACCACAAGAGGGAGCCGGTCATCACCTGTTTTTCATCTGTCTTACGTTAACGTAATAAACTCTGAGTTTTCTTATGAGTATGAAAATGTTAAAGTAAACTAGACGTTTAAGAACTGAGTCAGTAACACAACTTGAAGTGGTTTTCAGTCTGTTGCTGGTGAGACACGACTCGTCTGGTAGAAACTGGTGCAGTTTGTCATTCGCTCCTCTACGGGCGTATGTGCTTCACGTTCATGACTGCGTTTGATCCTTGTCAACAACATGATGACACCTGATGTCCGTTCTGATCGTTTTACAGTCATAAAAGTACAGATCCTGCAGATGACAGCTCAGTGACAGTGTCAACAGCACATAGTCCAGCCCAGCAGCAAAATCAACTGACACACATTGCGATAATGGGGGAAATCGACAATGCCACGCGACTCACCTGTAAGTAACTTTACGCGTAAAGTGCTTTTCTCTCGTAAAGTCACTATCACGGATTATAACAGTCCTCATTTGTATTTAAATTGTCTACGACTGTTGTATTTCTCAACTCACTTGTCAGACCTTTAGAAGAACAAATGAATCAGTAATTGTTGCTTTACCTTTATAATGTAAATCTAATGAATCTAAGTGATTCCTATAAAGCTTATAAAGTAGAATAATAAGCAATAGGTTGTGGTGTTACTTTAGGTAACTTAATAGTCTAATGGCCCTTACGAAAATTAAACATGATTTTACTAAAAAATAAGGTTATTGTAAACCCGGATAACCACATATTACCCATGGTTTTGCTCCACTAACCATAGTTTAACTTTTATACATTTGTAGGCTAATCAATCCGCCAAAAAACAACAACATGGTTAGCTAGTTAGCTATAATTTTACTATAACAAAACCATTCTTAATTGGACACTTTTACTCTAATATAACTATAAATATTATATAGTTTTACAGTTAAATGTACAGTTAAATGTGACGCTGCCTTTACTGCTGTGGTTAAAAATCTGTGCATGACATCTCACTAGTGTCCATCACAAGCACATGCACACTTTGGTCAGAGTGGAATAGATGCAATTGAAGGGTTTAGATGCATACGCCACATATTTTACTACGATTATTACTACAATTATGAGCTAAATTGCATCAATTTGATCACAGAATTGTTTACATGAGGTAAAGTTTAATTGCAATATTCCCTAAATCTCATTATAATCGCATTATGACGGTGTCTGTAAAAGTAGTAATTGTTTTATTTTCTCCATCCAATAGAAGTCAGTGGTCATTAAAACCCATTGAAACAAAAATATCTTCTTTTGTGTTCCACGTCATGCAGGTTTATAATGACATGAGGGTGAGCAAATGATGACAGAATTTAAGTTTTCGATGAACTCTCCCTTTCGGTAACTGTTTGGTAAGTTTTATTTACTGTCCTACAACACATTGAGAACCGGATGGAGAGATTGTAAAACATGTTTTTTTGCGTCCCCAGAATCACAGAGACAGACTGAAGGCCTTAACCTCGACTTCTACAGCATGTGAGTCACACAGCATTCATTCAGCAGAGAAAGCTGATGAACACAGTTGAGTTCAGTAGTGTGGAGCACAACATACACCAGATTAATAATAAGGCATCAAGTAATGCACTGTGATAAAACATACACACTAAAATTTTCTTTCTATTCAGTGTTCTTATAGTTTGTGGCATGAAACACATGAATGTAATTAGAAGTATCATCGCAAACAAAACTGCAAAGAAGTTTGATCAAGACAAAAATTAGTATTATTGATATTGAGCGCTTGCAACGCCAAGGGAAAGCATGAACTGATAAGAATGTAAATATGTACCTTGAAATGCAATGTAAGTCGCTTTGGATAAAAGCATCTGCCAAATGCATAAATGTAAATTACTGAAGTATAATTTTTGTATTTGTTTCACATTGTAGTTTTAGACACATTTACAGCCGTCAGGATGTTTCTATGAACTGAAGTGATGCAGTTTACACAGCCGGAAGTGATGCAGTTTATAGAAACATCCTATTGTGGTCAAACTTACTTAAATTATTTTTTTACTTTTAAAAATATTATTTTTTTTGCAGTGTGTGTGTGCACTGCTGATGAATGTATATATGTCAATTGACATTTATTAAGTTTTAGACAGTTTTAAATTCTGTTTTTAAAGATTTTTAGCATTTTAGCATTTTATTATTACTTTTTTTTTTTTCAAAATGTCTGCAATTGCTTTTCCACAAAGTATACAAACGAACAGTTCTTGTTGTGAGATGCTGATGGTCCAGCGGTCAGAGCTCATGGTGTGAGAGCTAAACCTGACGTGGGAGACCAGGGTTCAAATCCCCATTCTGCTTTTCCTCTAAATGGGAGTCAAGTTTTTTGGGGGAAAAATGGGATTTTTTGAATTAAATGAAATAATTATAATTTTTTTAATAAAAAAAAAAAAATTTAAAAGCTTTTTTCCCCTTCTTTGCACTTTCTCCTTCAGTCCTGCCTTCATCTCTCAGCTCTGTGTTACTGCCCCAGGTTTGTCTGCCGGTCCGAGTCTCTGTGTTACCGCCCCAGGTTTGTCAGCCGGCCCGAGTCTCTGTGTTACCGCCCCAGGTTTGTCAGCCGGCCCGAGTCTCTGTGTTACTGCCCCAGGTTTGTCAGCCGGCCCGAGTCTCTGTGTTACCGCCCCAGGTTTGTCAGCCAGCCCGAGTCTCTGTGTTACCGCCCCAGGTTTGAGTGTCTCACTGTTGTGTAGCTCATCTGTTCTACCGCCCCAGGTACTTTAGCCAGTGAGTCCGTGTTTCTCAGAGTGCTCAGTTTTCTGTGAGCCTCAGGTCTCCATCTTTTCCGTCACGCCTCTTGTTTGGTGTACCGCCCCAGGTACTTTGCTGTTGCCTCAGCTTTCTGTTCTCCTGTGGGATGTTTCCCACATGATGAGGTGGGGTTTGAACCCATTCCTCTATCGCAGCCTTGTCCGCAACCAACGTGTGTTTAGCCACTAGTGCCATCGTGGCTTTCACACTGAGAGATGCTGTTTGGGGCTAAAATAAAATTTTATCTCCTGAGCCACTGAGCCTGAGATACTGATGGATGTGTTGGGCTGAGCTTTATTGAGGGCTTTGTAACAGAAATATATAGTGAAAATAATAAATTTAACATAAGCAGCAGTGGGATTCAAACTCAGGACTCCACGATCTGTAACAGAACACCTTACCACTTGAGCCACTGAATCAGATGAGAAAATGTATGTTTTGGATGGGTTTTTCTTGAGAGCTTTGTGTTAAATAATGGTAAAATGTTTGCAATTGTGGGACTTCATCCAAGAACCCCACATATGAGAGGCAAGTGATTTACCACTGAGCCAGACTTTGTGAACTCCAAACTGGTTCAGTTGAGTTGATTTTTAGTTTATCTACAGCATTAATGTAAGCAATAGGGGGATTCACAGGAAACTTGTGTTTAAATCACAAGGCTTTATTTCTGAAGCCACTAAGCTGTATTTGGTCAGTTTGCATTCGGAAACAGTCTTGATACACTTTGTTGGATATAATGCCCACAATTAAACACAAGCAATAATGGGATTTGAACTCAGGACAGTTAATCATCCACAGAGCCTGCAACGATCATGAGGCAGATAGTGTTTGGAATGCAGACAAGTGTATTTGTGTTCTTTGCTTTGTCAGAATTTACTGGCTCAAGAACATGAATCACTTAATAATGTCCTCCACATTATCTGTGTACATTTGTATGACAAAACTTTATTATTTTCTTCTGCTCAGGCCTGAACCTGGATCAGGCACATGTACAACAAATGATAAAAAATTTACCAATTAAACACATACATGACTAGTAAATATAATTTGTTTATTCAAGTAAATAAAGTTTATATGAATTAGAAACACAGAGTCCAACATACCTGCCTGGAAGTTTCTAGTAAAGCTAAAGACCTTGATCAGCCGCTCCAGGTGTGTTTAATGAGGTTGGAGCTAAACTCAGGAAAGTGTCTCTCCGGGAACAGGATTAGACGCCCCTCTTTCCTCCAACTGCTGTTTTCAGTTATTAATGCAGATACACTTATTGTCCACAAGGATGAGACACATTGATCTCTGCGGACTCTGAGATTCACCTCCTCCTCATCATCAGTGACACAGAGGAAGATCCCCTCATTGAGTCTGTTGTGGAAAACTGGAGAACATTTCACATGCTGCTGTATTTTCAGAAAAACATTCATTTAATAAAGAAAACCCCATAGTCTAATGGCCATGTTGTTCTTTTAATATCATAAATTAGATTTAATAAGTACTATAGTTTTCTGTTCATGCTTTCACACTGCTGTGGTTCATGCAGATACGCTTATTGTCCACAAGGCGGCGCTGAAACACTGATCTGAAACTTTAAAATGAATGTGCCTGTTAAATTAACGAGTGAAAACTGCCTTTAAACACCATTAAATGTTTAGTATTAAATGTATACTTTTGTTAACTGTGAACAAACGTAATAAACAATACTTCAAATAGATAAAAACAAATAAACTTAACAGATAGACAAACTAAAAGAATCAGATCTGTCGTCGCGCACGTGTGTGTTTACTCCTGAGATGTGTGACTTTCAGCAGAACTTTTGATCTGTCTTTCTTACCCCATCAGAGGAGAGCTGATCTGACTCAGATCCTGACAAAATCATACATTAGTTCAACTATATGAAAATGAAATGTGTCAACCCTCTCACCGAGACCGAAAGTGCACTTACCCAGAGCACCAGTTTGGCTCTACAGTGCTGATAGAACGACAGAACCTGAAGCGCAGTTCTTCATCCGCTCCACTAGGCGGCGTGAGCGGGTTTCACTGTCAGAGCAACTCCTTTGGATCCTTGACAACATTGACGCTTGATGACAGTCGCTACAACACATGCAGATGACAGCTATTAATATCAAACAACTGGACATATTTCAGCAGATAAACCGACATACAGTCCGATAAAATGCGGGAAACAGTAAGTATAGATAATTTCTTCAGTAAATGAGTTGCTCTGTCAGGTAATTTAGTCTTTGTTTACATTCTGCTCTATTGCTGAACTCCCTCAGACCTTCAGAACTAATGAATCTGTAGTTGTTGAGTTACAGTTATAATCTTTGAATGAATCGCCTCCTGATATTCATATTAATAAGTAGAATTATATGGTGGTTTTTGTGTGTTGTTGTTGTAGTCTTACTCTACTGGACTGATGTTTGTTAGAGTCAGTTGGAGTGAGAAGCTCTGGTGTTTGTTAATAGAGTCAGTTGGAGTGAGAAGCTCTGGTGTTTGTTAATAGAGTCAGTTGGAGTGAGAAGCTCTGGTGTTTGTTAATAGAGTCAGTTGGAGTGAGAAGCTCTGGTGTTTGTTAATAGAGTCAGTTGGAGTGAGAAGCTCTGGTGTTTGTTAGAGTCAGTTGGAGTGAGAAGCTCTGGTGTTTGTTAGAGTCAGTTGGAGTGAGAAGCTCTGGTGTTTGTTAATAGAGTCAGTTGGAGTGAGAAGCTCTGGTGTTTGTCAATTGAGTCAGTTGGAGTGAGACGCTCTGGTGTTTGTTAATAGAGTCAGTTGGAGTGAGAAGCTCTGGTGTTTGTCAATTGAGTCAGTTGGAGTGAGAAGCTCTGGTGTTTGTTAATAGAGTCAGTTGGAGTGAGAAGCTCTGGTGTTTGTCAATTGAGTCAGTTGGAGTGAGAAGCTCTGGTGTTTGTTAGAGTCAGTTGGAGTGAGACGCTCTGGTGTTTGTTAATAGAGTCAGTTGGAGTGAGAAGCTCTGGTGTTTGTTAATAGAGTCAGTTGGAGTGAGAAGCTCTGGTGTTTGTCAATTGAGTCAGTTGGAGTGAGACGCTCTGGTGTTTGTTAATAGAGTCAGTTGGAGTGAGAAGCTCTGGTGTTTGTTAATAGAGTCAGTTGGAGTGAGAAGCTCTGGTGTTTGTGAATAGAGTCAGTTGGAGTGAGAAGCTCTGGTGTTTGTTAATAGAGTCAGTTGGAGTGAGAAGCTCTGGTGTTTGTTAATAGAGTCAGTTGGAGTGAGAAGCTCTGGTGTTTGTTAATAGAGTCAGTTGGAGTGAGAAGCTCTGGTGTTTGTTAATAGAGTCAGTTGGCGTGAGAAGCTCTGGTGTTTGTTAATAGAGTCAGTTGGAGTGAGAAGCTCTGGTGTTTGTTAATAGAGTCAGTTGGAGTGAGAAGCTCTGGTGTTTGTTAATAGAGTCAGTTGGAGTGAGACGCTCTGGTGTTTGTTAGAGTCAGTTGGAGTGAGAAGCTCTGGTGTTTGTTAATAGAGTCAGTTGGAGTGAGAAGCTCTGGTGTTTGTCAATTGAGTCAGTTGGAGTGAGAAGCTCTGGTGTTTGTGAATAGAGTCAGTTGGAGTGAGAAGCTCTGGTGTTTGTTAATAGAGTCAGTTGGAGTGAGAAGCTCTGGTGTTTGTTAATAGAGTCAGTTGGAGTGAGAAGCTCTGGTGTTTGTGAATAGAGTCAGTTGGAGTGAGAAGCTCTGGTGTTTGTTAATAGAGTCAGTTGGAGTGAGAAGCTCTGGTGTTTGTTAATAGAGTCAGTTGGAGTGAGAAGCTCTGGTGTTTCTGCTGCTTCATGCTTTTGTAGAGATGCAGTGATTTTACTTCTAATGAAAAGCATCATAAATACAGTCCAGAACAGATCAGGGCTAACACCATGTGCTGGAAACCAGCCTTTTAGGATTACTCTTGTTTATTGTGAAGGAAAGTCTCGTCTTAATTTGAATTGAATTAAAAGATTATTATTGATACTGCATCACTGAAATATAATATACTCAGCAATATATTGTTCACACTGTACAGCTTTAGGCTTTCAATTGATTCCATTTTCATTTATTAGCTAGTCTTTAGACTAACTTTGACATTCTCATTTTTTAGATGTAGAATATGGAGTATTTTTTTCATTTTTTATGTGTTTCTTTACAGAAGGAATGCGTTTGAACCATTACATCCCGAGCTCAGAGTCGTGTGGACAGACATTGACTGTAATGATGGACTTCTGCTCATGGACAGGTAATGTATATGATGTGTGATTGTGTGTTTTACTGTGTTTTACAATCATACATGTAGGTTCCCATCACTTTATTTTTTAAGGGCCGCTCCTTTGAAAAGCAAATTATGGGAACCTAAACGGGTGGGGAAGTACATTTTTTTATATACTAATAATTGGTTTTGTTCCCTGTTGTCCAAAAGTATAACCGCTGCTGCTGGTGACTGTACCGGAAGCTCCGTCCTATGGGTGCACACCTGCGTGCCGAGAACCGTGAGGCAGCGCTCTTACCTGTGAGCCACAGATCTCTTGCTGAGACATGTGAAGGAACTTATATTTCACTATTTACTTGTGTGTGACCTGTGATTTTTAAATAAACCAGTTAAAGCTTTCAGTTGTGTGATTTGAACCCAAGCCTCAATCACAGAGGTAATCATTATTCAGGTAACTCTGAAATTCATCTCAGAGGTAATCGCTCAAGTTCTACATGTTGCTTTGGAAGCGCATAGCCTGGTTTCTGCCATCTTTGCTTCATTGTCACATGGGTTCAGAACATTGTTTTGAGCCAATCACCAGAGTCCTAATTGTCATGGGACTAATCACTCCATATTTGAACTCCTAAAATACTGGTAAGATTCCTATACATCTACTATAATGTCATATTTACTAACTAATTTTATTTCGAATGATAAGTGCGCCAGGAGAACTTTCAGAACTGAGTTGTCTTCGGTGGTTCAGTGGTAGTGGTACCGTCGCTAAATCAAAAGGTCATCGGTTCTATTCCATCTTGTTGTGGTTTTATACAATTTCAGACTCAGTTTCGAAAGATAAACAAACCAAGAGAACTGATTTAATCGTGTTGTCTTTGGTGGTTAAGTGGTAGCGGTACCGTCACTGAAGCGAAAGGTTTCCGGTTCTATTCCAGCTTGTTGTTGCAGTTTTATACTCTGTTGTGATTTCAGACTCCGTTTCGAAAGATAAACGTACCAGGAGAACCGGCTGAACTGTGCAGGCGCTGGTGGCGCAGTGGTTGAGTCATGGTATCACCTTCCCAAGGTCCATGGTTCGAGCCCGGGTCAGGTGTCTGCACACCCAGAAAACCAAAGGGGGGGGTAGTGTGTGTGTGTCCCCCCCCGAGGTTTCGGAGTGCCTGTCGCTGTGGTTATGCTGCTTCGCCCTTATAATTTGCTACGTTTAATAATTAATAAACTATTTGAAAACCTTTTTTTTCTTTTTTTTGGGGGACTTTTCTTTTTCTTTTCTTCTTTCATTCTTTTTCTTTTCTTCTTTCATGGACTTTTTTTTTTGGACTTTTTTTTTTGGACTTTTCTTTTTCTTTTTTGGACTTTTTCACTTTTGTTTTGGAAATGTAGTTGTTAAAAGTAACTGTTACTTAAAATTACTAAGTAATTGTTACTTTTAACAACTTTTAAAAGTAACTATTACTAAGTAATTTTTTCAAGTAACTAAGTAACAGTTACTTTTAAAAGTTGTTAAAAGTAACTAAGTAATAGTTACTAAATGTAACTAATAGTTACTTTTATAAGTAAATAAGTAACTTTTTAACTAAGTAACAGTTACTTTTAACAACTAAATTTCTAAAACAAAAGTCCAAGTTACTTAGTTACTTGTAAAAGTACTTGTAAAAGTAACTATTAGTTACATTTAGTAACTATTGTGCTTAGTTACTTTTAAAAGTAACTATTACTAAGTAACTTAAAGTAATAGTTACTTTTAAAGAAATTAGACTGTAATGCTCGACTTCTGCACATGGACAGGTAATGTAAATGATGTGTGATTGTGTTTTCCTGTGCTAAACATGTAGGTTCCCATCACTTTCTTTCTATCACTTTCTTTCTGAAGGGCCTCCCCCACAAGAGAGACCTGGCTGGGATTGAACCAGCAACCTCTGAACCATGAGGCAGCACTCTTACCTGTGAGCCACAGATCTCATCTGTTAATGTGAAGGAACTTCTATTTCACTATTATCCTGAGAGTTTCCAATACAGCAGTTAAAGTGAGACTTGAACCTGTGTCTTCATCACAGTCTTGTCCTCTGAGTGTGTGTTTATCCACTCGCCCATCATGGATTTCACAGCACTGTCTGGTTTTTGGGTCTCCTTGTCTAATGAGAATAATTGAAAGTCAGCAATAGTGGGATTTGAACTCAGGACGCTGTGATTGAAACAACTCTTTCTCTGAGACTGCGGAAATGATGAATAACTTCAGCAAATGTTGGGCTTGAACCAGCACTTTCTGGTTTGAAAGGTAGACAACTACCCACTGAGCCACAGAGCCTGAGATACACTGATGATGTTTTTAAGGTTATTTAGATTTGATCTTAACTGAGGTTGAGGAAAAGATGTTCATCGTGTCAGTGGGATTTGATCACAGGTCTCTGTTCTAGTGTTGTGATTCAAAGGCACTCGTTTACCCATTACACCACTTCAGTTTCAGTTAATAAATGTGCTTTATAATCTCTTTATCTTGTTTGTACTGTAAAAACAATGAAAAACAAAAGTTTGATTAAACAATGATCTTCTCTATCACGGAGATTGTGTCGAACTCAGGGCTGGTTTGGTCTTTCACATTAGATTTAGGGCGCTTTCACACTGGCAGTTTAGTGCGGACCGGGGCACGGTTCGCATGAAAAATCGCTAATGTGAACGCTGTCATCGGACCCGGGTGCGCACTAGAGTACCGAACCCGAGACTACCTGGAGGAGGTGGTCTGAGCTCGGTTGCTCCCGAACCGTGGTGCGGTACGCGTTAATGTGCAAGCAACACGGACTCGGGTGCGCACTTGTTCAGGAAGTATAGTATCCCGCGCATGCGTATCACTGTCGATATCATTGTTTCCTCACACACGACAACCATGAGTGGCAGGGGAACATTGTGGGACACTGAAGAGGTGATGTCTCTCACTATGTTGTGCATAATAGCACCAAAAAAACAGACAAATTACAGCTATGCTCAGTCGAGTTGTATTATCCATGCATTTTCCGTGTGCGTTTGCGATGACGTAAGATCACTGCAAACGCACCTGGGTTCGATACAACTAATTGAGTGTGAAACCAGACCAAGGCTGCGGGGGGCGCCGGGAACGAGCGCACTCGGGTTCGGACCGCAGCAAACGAACCCAGTGGAAAAACGCCCTTAATTACTTTTTTCGTAGTTCAAACCTTAAGGGCGCTTTCACACTGGCAGTTTAGTGCGGACCGGGGCACGGTTCGCATGAAAAATCGCTAATGTGAACGCTGTCATCGGACCCGGGTGCGCGCTAGAGTACCGAACCCGAGACTACCTGGAGGAGGTGGTCTGAGCTCGGTCGCTCCCGAACCGTGGCGCGGTTCGCGTTAATGTGCAAGCAACACGGACTCGGGTGCGCGCTTGTTCAGGAAGTATAGTATCCCGCGCATGCGTATCACTGTTGATATCATTGTTTCCTCACACAACCATGAGTGGCAGGGGAACGTTGTGAAACACGGCATCCCCTGGATATGTGCTGAATTACACCATGTAATGAACATAAACGTAGTTGTCTCTCACTATGTTGTGCATAATAGCACCAAAAAAACAGACAAATTACAGCTATGCTCAGTCGAGTTGTATTCTCCATGCGTTTTCCGTGTGCGTTTGCGATGACGTAAGATCACTGCAAACGCACCTGGGTTCGATACAACTAATTGAGTGTGAAACCAGACCAACGCTGCGGGGGGCGCCGGGAACGAGCGCAGTCGGGTTCGGACCGCAGCAAACGAACCCAGTGGAAAAACGCCCTAAGACATACTTTTTGTCATCATGGCGAAAAATACCCACAAAGTCACAATATTGATAATCAAGGATATTGCAAGGATTAATTATATTTCCCTCATTAACTGATTAAATAAAAAGATCTGTTTATACTGAGCTGTTCTTGATGAAAAACTTTTTTGATGTATTAAACTGCTTTTTTCTCAAGTTGATTGAATATCCAAGCTTGTTATTGCGCCCTCCTGTGGTGATAAGAGTGAATTACACAGGCGCAAATCGAACCCAAGAAAATTGTACGGGTTTCGCTCTCCTGAGGTGAGTTTGTAAATTGCAGAGTCTAATGATTAGTTAAATCGTTAGTTAACTAAGGGTTAGTTAATTAACACAATAGAAGCAATAGTTGGATTTGAACTCAGAACTCCAGTATTTGAGCTCAAAAAAAGTTGAGAACTTTGTTTTATATGCAAATATGCAGATTTGAACAAAGGACTCCATGCGTAAAATACATTACAAATGAGCGACTGAGCTATACATGGTAAATTCAAGTTTAGAGCTTTAACATTTTCAGTCTTTAATTCAAATGTAAAAATAGTAGGGTTTGAACCATGACTTTCCAGTATAAAAGAAAACGAATTATCCTCTGAGCCACAGAACCTTTATATTCATTGTTTTGTTTTAGCTTTTGTGATCTTAGCTTTGTCAGCTTTTACTCTATAAACTGCACCTGAAAGAAGAGTCAACAGCTTCCACGCACGTATTTTAAAATAAAAGTCTTGCATCAGAAACAAAATTTTCCATCCGGTCCACTAGGCGGCACAAGCGAGCCTTACTTTCAGCCTAACACCTGTGGATCCTTGACAACATGATGATTGATCACATTCATACCGTTTTAATGGTATGACAGTAAGTCCCTGCAGATGACAGCTCAGTGATAGGATCCTAATTTCATTCAACAACACATATAACAGGCCGACAGCAAACAAAACCGACTAAAACGGCGATAAAGTACAAAATTCGAGTGTAACGTGACTCACCTGTAAGTAACTTTCCACGTGACGTTCCTTCGTCAAAGTCCCTAATTCTCTCTCTCTCTCTTTTTTAAATTATTATTTTTTTTACTGGAGTAATTATATGTTTGTATTGATGTGGTAGTGTTTCCACCGCCTGCACTCGCTCTTCTCTCTGCAGCAGAATAGGACACGTGGTTCTGTTGTGTTTTCTTCAGCTCGCGGTGTATATCCCTCACCTGGCGCTTCTCCGGTCACCTCTTCACGTTCAGAGGTATTCATATCTTCAATAAAGGTATATATATGTTCTGACATCTTCAATTGAGAAAGTACACAGAGTGTGTGCTGCTGCTGGTCGGTTGCAGGTCCTGTTTTGGAGGGACTTCCTCTAGAAAGCATTTAAAACTAAACCGAATATGGGACCACCTTCAAACTGTGCACGAATAGTGTTTATTTATTTTATTTATGGCAGTTTTACAGAAGTAGCATTTTTGTAAGAGCTTACTACTCGTCGTCTTCTGAATATTACAATTTATTTGTATGTTTAAGACACATTCCACCTGTTTGATGTCCACTTATAAATTAGTGCAGTGTGAGATGTTCCTCACACCCTCCACCAGAGGGAGACATTACACCACAGGAGCCCTCTGGATGTTTTGTGTGGTTACAGATGCCGCTGGATGGATTTACTATTAATTGAGAGTTAAATGAACACACATTTTCATTTGCAAATTCTTAACACACACTCAAAAAATTAATCCAAAACAAAAACGAACAAAGGAAGACATGCAGATTAAATAAAGTCTACATAAGCATTTGAGTGTAGTGTAACTGTTTTACACATTTTGAGATATAAAAAAAGGCATTTTTGCACATTTATATAATTATATTATTCTCTTCGTAGTGTGTAGATCTACAGAAAGTCAACCAGCGGCACTTAAAACAAGAGAAGGTGAAGCAGGAGTGACGCTGCTTAAATAGATCAGGCTCTCCAGGACAAGACAGAAGGAAAAACATGCCTCTTTTGTCAAAGCCAGACAAAGCCCCACAGACCTTAAAGTGGGCAATTCAAAATTCTGAAGGGTAAGTTTTCACAAGAAAAAAAAAAAATGGAGGGGAAAAAGTTATCTAAGCCATTACGTTCCTTCACAATAGCTCTGGTTGAAGTTGTGCCTCTTCTGATCTTCTCTCAGCTGGACTTCTGCTTTCCAGCCTGTCTTCTCTGATCTCCAGTCATCCGAGAGGCTTCTGCCAGCCTGCGAGCTGTCAAAGTAGCCCTGGAATCAAACGCCACTCCATGCTCAGCTATGATCAAAGGAACACAGGTAAGGCAGCCACAGAGACACATACAATTGGCATCTAAAAAAAGTAAGCCGTCTACCCTCCCACCCCTCCTTCCCTCCTGCTTTTTTATCTCCTTACTACTCTGACACTGAGAGGAGAAACGTGGAGCACATTGATCAGAATAAAGCAAAGTGATCAGGTTTTGAAGATGCGGGGGGAAGTTTGTTCTCGCCAGAAACTTTTGGACAAAGGGAATTCTGGGATAAAGGTGAGGGCGCTGCGTAAAGGGACACTTTAGATTTTTTTATCTCTGCTTTGAACAATCTTTTCCTTGTGGATAATCCTCTAAACACAGAGATGTCCGTGTCGATTCAAACGCATCTTTCATTTCTTGACGAAATGACCACACACACATACAAATGCAATATATAGACCAGGGCAAGTACACAAATGGGTTTTTTCCTCTATCAGTGTTTTTGTGTGGTGGTTTTCAAACACCTTGTTTAAAACACTAAATATACTTTTTTTTTTTTTTTTGCTCTTCAAACAAAAATTACAATATAGAAAAACCTGCATATCTAGCTGCACATATCTAGTCCCGCACAAAGAAAACGAATTTCTGAAAAAATGAATTAAGCATAAAAATAATTAAAAAGAATAGTGTCGAATAAATCAATCAATACAAAACAAATAAACTACCGTTCAAAAGTTTGGGGTCAATATATTGTTTTTAGGATGCATTAAATTGATCAAAAGTGACTGTAAAGACTTTTACAAATGTTACAAAAGATTTCCATTTCAATTAAATGCTATTCTTTTGAACTTTCTATTCATCATTTTATCATGGTTACTTGCCACAAAAATATTAAACATCAACATTAATCAGAGGAA
>NC_138728.1:5415450-5427950 GCF_965113295.1 Leuciscus leuciscus
GCCCAAGGTCTCTTATCCAGATGCCATTCTGAGGCAGGCGGTGCGTCGGATACAAATGCACAATGAATGAACCAGAGTCCTTTTAAAACAAGTCGTCATAAAAAAACTAAAACAAAACGGGTTCTAGTTAGGGTTAAAGAAATACACTCATTTTGATGTGATGACTAATATACTAAAGCACATGTAACGTACTTCATTATAATTTGAACTATAATGTATTTAGTTTAGGGTCCAATTCTCACTATGAACTAGTTGCTTATTAGCATGCATATTACTAGGAAATTGGCTGTTAATTAGTACTTAAAGCACATACCAATGCCTTATTCTGCATGAACATGTTCTACATCCCTTAATATTAATAACATCTACATCCCTAACTATTAATAAGCAGGAATTACGAGTTTATTAAGGCAAAAGTCATAGGTAATAGTACCTTAATCTAAAGTGTGACCATTAAGGTTAAGATAATTTATATTATTGTTATTACAAATGAATATATGACATACACATTTTAATAGAACTTACATTAAATCATATTTAGTTCACCATAAATGCTTGCAGTACACTTCAGCAGTATAGTTTAACCATATTTCAAAGACAATAGAAGTAATTATGAAAATACATGCACTTTATTAAAAAAGCACACTAAAGTTTAACCAATTGCTTTTAATATAAAATGTAAATATAATAGGCTACCTTTTAATTTAATTGTAAATTAACATGCAATTAAGTATCCTGAAACATTACATTTAGTGTGTGATTATTTTAAAGTATAGGCTATTAATTGCACAATAAGTATCTACTCTTTTTAAAAGTATGCAAAAGTGTACTTCTTCAGATAAGTGAGAATTAGCTAAGTCGCAATGTTGTAAAGACGGTTATCCTGATTTCGCCAAGTAGAAGTCCTTGTTGATCCTGGAACAACATTCCAATCAACCAATCAGATTTGAGGGATCGTTTTTTAGTTAATGTCAAGTTTAGGCTTACAACAAGGGTTAGGGGCTTCTACACTATTATTTTTCACCTATCATTCTCATTTGATTTTAGGGATAAATTATGGGTAGGGTTAGGTTTTGGGGTAGGGATAGGGATAGGGTCTGGACTATGTTTTTGGACAGGAATGTTGTTCCAGGAACATGTCTTGGCAAAATCACGGTGACCATGTCAAGACAGTGGCTCACACCTTGTAAACAGTGGCATGTGATGAATGTTTCCCCTCAATCACGCAGAGGGATTATTCCATATCCGGTTTCATGCGAGCCACAAATGAGTGATGCATTATGTATCAGCGGCACAAATCTATACTGCAATAATGAGCGGAGCTCACTGATTAATGTGCCGCAAAAGCGAGCGCTTTGTTTTCAATGAAACCGACACAATACAAAGTTGTTTGCACAGCCATGATTAATGGCATTTGTTGCCGCTATTTACAGCGCCCTCCATGGGAAAGACGTGTTGCGATAATGATTGATACCCCCCGCAGTCAGACAAAATGTTACAGGGCGAATATGGGCAAAGCTGAGTCACGTGACCTGCTGTTCAAAAGTATAAAGAGTGTGAGAATGTCACAGTAATCGGAAGAATTAGTGAGTGTGTGTGTATGTGTGTGTGTGTGTGAACAGCAGGCGGCTGATTGAAAATGTTCAAAGAAACAGCTCCACTTTCTTGATTAAACGCTCGGTGCGTCAGCGAATGACTGATTGTGTGTGCGCGTAGCTAAAAGGTGACGATTTGGCCTTGTTTCTAATCTCCCCCGCTGCGAGTGGAGCTGGGAGTCATGTCCTTTGCTTGCTCGTCTCTTAAAAGGTCACTGAAATATTTACCATCCTGTTTTCCAGGTTATGTTTGACACTGTGCTTGCGGTTTTGTGCACTTGACGTCTCACGTTTTAACATGTAAAAGCAAAAATGACTTCCTAAATTAAATTACTCGAGTGGGAGTATAGGTCAAATGTGGGTTAATGTTTCTGAGTAGTATAAATGTGTGCTCATGGGAGAGGATTGAAACATGCATCTATCTCAGCGCTCATGTGTCAATGTGGACGTTTCATCTGTTCATAATAACTGGATTGGGCGTATGTATTCTTAAACAGAGCTTGAAGGAAGGGATTCCAGATGCCGGAGTCATTTCTTAATGCATTTAGATGGC
Organism: Leuciscus leuciscus; assembly: GCF_965113295.1. Taxonomy (NCBI): domain Eukaryota; kingdom Metazoa; phylum Chordata; class Actinopteri; order Cypriniformes; family Leuciscidae; genus Leuciscus; species Leuciscus leuciscus. The sequence continues at coordinate 5,417,599 of NC_138728.1, forward strand.
CAGGCTGATGTTATCCAAGCAGACAAGGTGGTCGACTTCAACTTCCAGATAGCTTTTAACCAGATTAGCCGGCTTTCTCCCACATCCAAATGGATCTGCTGTACTCAGGGAGATATAACGCTGATAAACTTAAAAAAAAAAATTTTTAAAAAGGGGGGGGGTGTATGAATGGTGAGTGTTGCATGAATAAACAGACACACACAGTATCCAGATGGTGGCTACGCTGAAAGTAACACTTCATATGTGAGAACAGTTGTCGAGAAGTTTTTTAGTCAAAGGCGACGCCGTATGTGATTTGACGCTAATGGAAACGAGGCGGTGAGGGATAGAAGGACAGTTTCAGTCTGTTGTACTGTTGTACTTTGGCATCACACAGCATCTAAAAAAATGTTGGCTAAGAAAATGCTTATGGCAATCATGACTATCAATGTTCCCTCTAACGGCTGTTCATACAGGATTCACAGTTTAAAACTTTTGTTCATGTACACATGCATAGACGTTTGCCATGCAACACTGCGAGTCACTGTCAGTTTTAAAACAATGGACCAATCACATGAATCTGGGGTGGGCTAAGCATCTTGAGTGTATTGAATGCTTATATTATAGTAGCAAAGGTTAAAAATGGTATACTACCATTCAAAAGGTTGGAGTCAGTTAATGCTAACCTCTGATACTGCACAATGCATATCTTAAGTACAATGTAATATTGTTTTAAAAAGCTGGCATCAGGGCTTTCTGTCTCCCTATTTTCCGGCATTCACACCTCTCCCTGTGTCAGCGCCGTACGCCTGCTCGTCCCAACAGCTTTGGTGAAGAACCTGTGTCAGGTCAATTAACAGTGAAGCTCCTTACATTTTCCACCTGACTCTTTCCATTAGCACTGCCGAGTCACACGAGACAGTGAAGACCGTGCAAACACACCTTCAGTGTAAGCGTTTCTTCACTGCTTTATTTTCATTTTTCTCCTTTTTTGTGTCAGTCAAAACACTATTTCTAAACTTCTTCTTCACACTTCTTTATCTCTCTGGCTCACTGGGGTTAAGTTGCCAGCGGAAAAGCCACCTGCCACGACAATCCGCTGTTGTCATATTTTCTAATTACAGAGCAACAGGAAACTAGAGTTTGTGTCGATGTGAGGGCGAGGAGTATGTGGTAGTGGACGACGCAGTTTGAGTGGCGACCACACAGAGAGTCTGTTTCTGCCATCTGTGGCTGATTCCAAACAAAATCCTCCTGCAGAATGAACCATCTCCAGTGCGTTTGAAGTGTGTTTTCACACCATCATGTGGGCTGGGGAAGACTACCTGTGACCTATTGCGACCAGTAAACAGAAAATGCTCAGAAACAGAAAACATAAAACAGCAATGATGCAATTTAAACTCACTGTTCACAGATGGTTTGCTTTATAGTGCAGAGATTTAAAAGCAACAGGAATCAACAGCCGGCAGAGCCAATAATAAACTTTGGCTGCATCCCATTTTGCATAGGAGCCATACTAGCTATGTTTACATCCAAAGTTGTGGATTTAAATGATGCGCAAAATGTGAATATCACATTAAACATTCACCAATAATGGTGCGTTCCATTTGTCCTTGGAAGTGGGAAATGCCTAGTTCCCAGTAGGAACTTTTACCTGGGACGCCCCCTCAAGTCAGAGTTGTGATTGGGAGACTCTAGGGATCCGCAATAACCCTGACTTCAGAATCCAAAATGGCTACTCAGAGCATCAAATGTAGTGAAACAGTAGTAATATATTGTTTATTGTTGTTCTAAAACACAGTAAACTCGGGTGTCCCATCATTCCCAGCTCTGACAACCCTCTTCCGAGGGATTTATTTGGTAAGTGTGTTTCCATTGTAGTTTATGCGGATAAAAAATGATCAGCCTCTATTGAGCTCATACTTTTTAATGCATATTACATCTTGCCTTTTCCATCCCACATTTTTTATGCGTTAACCCAAAATTCTTATAGAAAAATAGGGACGGAAACATATCTACGGTCAAGTTTGTGAAAATGGGATTGGAAAATGTCCCAAAGTCTAGTGCATTTACGAACTGTTTAAAATAATATGCACGTATGTAAAATTTTATGCCAAAAGTATGCAATTTTTGACTGGATTTTTTAAGTGCATTATTTGGATTATACTGTATATAAAACAAGAAGTTTGCAATCATTCTCTTTTGACTTGGTAAAAATAAGGTGAGGAATGTGATCAGCCATATTTAGTGATAAATTTAAGGTAATGCATTTGCAAGATGCTAAAGCCCACTATCTGGTCTTTGACATCTAGAGAATTTTCGGTTACACTTTGTTTTAAAGTGTCCGTGTTACAGTGTAATTATCCGTTTTAATACTGAGTAATAATTAACTACATGTACTTACTATAGGGTTAGGAATAGAGGTTTGTTAGCATGCACAGTTATACAGTAATTGTAGCATGTTGTTGAATAGTAAACACTGAATCACCCAAAAAAGTTCATACTTGTAGTTTGAAGAAGTATATGAATTGGGATAAAGCTTGTGAATGTATCAAAATCTTTAGTTTGACCTGTTGCACATCACAAATGTTTTTTTTTTTTTTTTTTTTTTTAACTTCACAATTCATACTACACAGCCAATTGTATAATTAGCAGTTTGCCTATTTAATGAATCTTCTCATCACAGCAAAGGAAGCACCAAACATAGATAAGAATACATAGAGACCACATTAACAGCTGTTGATGACTACAATATGTGTCCGCCATATTGGAAATGTCAAAATCTGCCAGTAAAACGTATTGACAGATGTGATCTGCAACAGGCAGCAACAGCCTCTTCCAACAGATTTTCACATTTGGTTGGTCTTACACGTTAGGCGATTCTGCATAATGCAGATCATATGAAAATCAAAATTTAACAGAGTATTGGCAAAACAGTCTTGTAAGTGATATTGATCATCACAGAGCACAGCCTGAATGCTTTAAACTCCTAATTGAAGAAGTGGGACTAGTGGTCAATAAATGTCAGAAGTCAGAAAAGAATTTAGTGATACAAAATCAACTATAAAAAGTTTGCTTGTAATGTTAGTTTGTATGTTTGTTGTAAATTGGAATGACATAATTAAATTGTTAATTAATATATTATGACATTCCCAGTATGTTTAGATTAGCTTTAACGTTCTTAACACGATTATGCTTAAGTCGACAATGCATAGGTCTTGTAAATGTGTAGAAGTGGAGCAGTCAAAATACTGCTGATTTATTTAACATCAAATCTCACATAACAAATGGAATACTAAGAGTCAGATACACACATTCCTAGGTTTTGACGTCACTACCAGGGAATAAAGGTTGTAATAAAGCTGGGTTATTGGTTACATGCAAACCGGGACAATAGATTCATTCAATAGGCTGATTTTTGGGAGTCATCAGCATATCGGTGAGCACTGTAAACATGCTCATTGACTTCCGTTCAAACAGGTTGTTGGCTGTTCAGACAGGCGGAATCTGTGTATCAATATCTGTGGCACTTCCTTTTAATGCACATTTGAAATAAGTATTTATTAATCTCATCTAATCGGCCTCTCAATCATTTATAGGGGCTTTCGCTCTGGAGGAACGTTTCGTAATTCCTATATAGTAGTTTATGGCGGAAGTACCCACTTATTGGCGTGTTTGCACTGCAGGAACTGGGAACGATTTTAGTTATAGAAACACCTTTTGGGGGAACTAAATAGTTCCTACTTTGGAGGAGGGTCTTAGGACAACAGGAACTACCTGTGACGTAAGTGTAAAAGTTGGCTTACACTTTATTTTGGTCCACTTTAGATGTTCTACTAACTGCAAGTTAATTACGTCATTGCATTAAGAGCATTGCGTTAACAACGCAAGGTTGTGGGTTCGATCCCAAGGGATTGCACATACCTATGTTTAAATGTATAGGATAATGCAATGTAAGTCGCTTTGGATAAAAGCGTCTGCCAAATGCATAAATGTAAATGTAAATGTAAGTTGATATGTAGTTACAAAGTTACTTATAGTTAGTTTAATGTCTAAAGTTGACCATCAAAATAAAGTTGTTGGTGTTTTACTGCCACTAGTGTTCATTTGAGCTGGAAACTTCAGTGAATTGTATAGGTAAGTTTATTGGAATTTTGCAAAAATGTCAGTAAAGGCACGTTTTTCGAACGAGCCAAAGTTGCAACCATGGGTGTCCACATACTTTTGACCATATAGTGTACGTCCCAATCAAAGTAGTGTAGGTGAATAAATAAAGATTTCATGGGCACATCATTCTTCCTTGCAAATATATGCTTCTGGTGTTGCTTCTGTTTACACACATTAGGCAATGTCATCTAATATTAGCAAGCACATTTGTTCATGCATCAGTGGAAATGAAGTCCAGAATGTTGTTTTTGCATTATGGAAAGCGCTACTTCAAGGTAGCCATTTATCCATGTTTTATAGCCATTTACATTATTTGGTTGTTGCATTGTGTCACAAACATACTGTAATAATCCATAATTCTCCTCAACAGAATTGCATTTGGGCATGTGAGGGAGCTGGTAATGTCCCTGGCATTTTCATGGAAGCAGGTGGGCCGCAGGTGATCTATGGCCATCATGTCCCTGTTGTTCCACAGCAATGCACGGATGACTTACCCACCTCCCCTCGGCAAATAAATTGCCCTCTCTCCCCTCAAATGGGGAGACGTCACAATCCCTCTCATCCGATGCTGGCAGCGCCTGCACGTATTTATGTTCTTTTACAGCTCGTTCAGTCCCAGTCCAATAAAGGAACAAATGGAAGACTTGAGCAAAGCCGGAATAGGAGGATGAGGAGGAGGAGTAATGATCTGGAATGGGGAGGAAGAATGCGAAGGCCTCCAGTTGAGGGACGTCCCGTGCATCTATCTCTCTCGCTTCCTCCTGTTCTCCGTCATCCTTTGGCCTCCTAAATGGAGGGTTGTTAATGGTTGCCAGGTTGGGGCAGGGTGAGGTGAGCCAGAGACCGGAGATGACAGATGTGCTGGTTAGAGACCAGGGGAGCCGCTTCCTCTTTCACCGCTTCATTTTCAGCAATGTTAAACTCAGCCGAACAGGAATGAAGAAAAATCTGCAAAGAAAGGGGAATCTGAGACTTACAAGCACAAAAGGCCAGTACAGTGTTATGAAGGTTTTTTTATTTAAATCATGTTGAAGGATTAAATTCTTAAATCCACCTTAGAGGTCGGCATAAAAAGCCGACATAAAAAGCATAAACAGGCCATTATAGGTTATCATTTCTGATCCTCTTAGGTCATTATAGTGTGAAATATAAACACAATATGACAATATTGCAATTCTAGATCATTGGAAAATAATGATAATCTTAACAACAATGTATCTTTAAGTGACGTGTGTAACTTCTGTTTATTTTGCACATTCAGGGTTGCTGGCGGCGGATTGGCTGATATGAAGAGAGAAAGAAAAACAAGGCACCGAGGTAAAAGGACTGTGAGTCTGTGACTATATATTTACGGTACATGTACACAACATGCCATATACTGTACATAGTCTCCAGATTTTGCAGTCCATCAACCAAAACACAGGCTCTAATATTCACCTGTTCTGTTTAAATCCCAACATAACCGACGATTAAACATTAACACAACTCTCCCTATATGCAAAAACACACAAAATAACACTTCATTTTAAACATGTATTCTCCCTATGGAGTCTGACGCAAAGCATGCTGGGAACTAGAACTCTGCTGTACTCATTCACTTTAAAGGGGTGGTTGATAATGATTTCACTTTTTTAACTTTAGTTAGTGTGTAATATTGTTGTTTGAGCATAAACAACATCTGCAAAGTTACAATGCTCAAAGTTCAAAGCAATGGAAGATATTTGCTTTTAAAGAAATAGTTTTTTAAGGACTACAACAAACGGCTGGTAGGGACTACACTACATTCCTCCCGGGTTAGTGACATCACCAACCCCAGAATTTACATAAACCCCACCCCCGGGAACGGAATTATCATGACCTAATATGCTAATCAATGACTAGAAGATAACTACACATAAGCTACCTAAATTCATCAACTAACCATTCAGAAATGTCCTGTTGCATTCTACATGTTGTCACTTCTTCTTGAGTCTCTCCATCATTGTCTGAATCCGGTTTGAACATAAAAGGCTGAAAGTTTTTGAAATTATCAGTGCATGTGTGTGAGGTAAAAGGACACAAGCTGTTGTAACTTCGCCCTCTGTGCCAGGAGCAGCAGCTCATTTGCATTTAAAGGAACACACACAAAAACGGTCCGTTTTTGCTCACCCTCAAAAAGTGACAATTTGAACATGCAATATAAAAATATCTATGGGGTATTTTGAGCTAAAACTTCACATACACACTCTTGGGACATCAAAGACTTGTTTTACATCTTGTGAAAAGGGCATTATACCAACCCTTTAAGTCCAGCTTAATCAGTTATTGAGTTCACTTAACTTTTTTTTCTATTAGGTGCAGTGAACTTTCAGTATTATTTGAGTGAAATAAACTCATTACACTTGGTTAATGCCACTGTACAGGTTTACAATGTAAAATAACACTGAAAAGTACAAATCTCCATTGTGAGAAACATTTTTCATTTGGCTTCTTGGTATTATAGCTAGTAATTTTCTTCCTGCGGCAATGTGTCCTCATTCAAGGCTAAATAACAGTTTTACATTACCGCGAGGATGTACACTAGAGCGTTCGAAACTCTAAATACTTGAGTGCGATTCAGTCCATTTGCCTGAATCAACTCACAACGTCTTCAATTTGAGAAAGGCTATTTGGCTCCGCGAGTACAGAGGGAGATAATTGAATAGCATTCTTACTTATTTTTTTTGCTGTAAAACACTCTCTGAAGGCTTCTTTCACTCTGGTGCAAAGCATATTCATAAAAGGCAGATGGAACACGTTTGGGCTGCAGCAGGTTTCCACTAGCTGGCTCATTGTTTAGATTGACTTGTGCCAAGGACAGTTTACTCTCATGCAAGATCAGCCTTTGGGTAAAGTTTTAGACAGTATAATCCTTTCTTTGTCAGATTAAGGATTTGAAACGATACCTTAAATTGTGCAGTTTGTTGAGGAGAGGTGTGCATTTAAGGGCTTGAGGGCTTTTTTTTTTATTTTATTTTTTTTAGCTAATATTGATTTTTACAATTAATTGTGTTGACACTGACATTACATATAATTATTATGATCACAGTTTTTGATTGAAATCCAATTTGTTTAATAGAGAAAGGAATTCTTTATTTTATTTATTTGTATTTTTTTAAGGGTATATTGAATTGTTCAAAAGTGAATGTAAAGACATTTATAATGCTACAAAACATTTATATTTCAAATAATGCTCTTCTTTTGCCGAAACGAGAATCCTGAAAGAAAATGTATCATGGTTTCCACAAAAATATTAAGCAGCAACTTTTCTTTTTTTTTCTTTTTTTCTTTTTTTTTTACATTGATTATTATTAGAAATGTTTCAGCATATTAGAATGATTTCTGAAAGATCATGTGACACTGATTGGAGAAATGAATTATATTTTATATTTTAATAAATGATATTTTAAAATATATTCAAATAAAACAGTTTTTTATTACTATAATTTATTAATTTATTAATGTTTATATTTTTGAAATTGTAATATTTCAGAGCATGAGATTTAAAACAATAATAATAAGAATACCAACCCCAAACTTCTGATTGGTAGTGTATGATACGTTAACGTTATTCTGACTTTTTTCTAAGAGGTCACGGCAATAAGATTTAACCATTGCCATTTTCTTCTCTCTCTTCATTCTGTTGGAAAGTGACATTTCTCAGCTGACAGATGGTCAGACAGTGTCTTCAGTCCTTTTTCTTTCTGACATTCTCACTTTCTTTGGTGTGTGTGTGCAGTAATTTCCGCAGGTTTTGGGGCTCTTCGTTTAGCTGTGATCTTTCGGGGAGAGGAAAAGCTGGCTGATGGCTTCCTGGAAAAAGTTTATCTCCGGCTTTCCCTCAGGCCAATCAAAAGGAGTCTTTTCAAGTTTGTCACAACATTTCCAGACCAACACAACAATGTTCAGAGCAGAAATACCAAATCATTTCACACTAGCAGGGTTATATACGGTCTCAATGAAATATCTCACCTTGACTATGTCTTTCCATTTCAAAAGACTTGCTGACTTGGTTTGCAACAGGCTAGTTTATATATTTCCCTCACAGTGCTCATTGCTGCTTTAGTTGATTGACATGACAGCATATTACTTCAGTTGAAGCACTGTCATCATTGAGGACTCTAGTCTTATTACAGCTGAGGATGAGTTACGTGTCGCCGGTAATAAGAATTGGCTTTATGACATTTCATTACAAAGCCTATAATGTGAATTTCACACAGTATTTCTGCTCCCGTGGAAAGACAGGTGTCACCTTCTGACTTGTAGTTTCAGCCTCTCCAGCATTGTGTTCTAGTTCGACGCCGTAGACCGCTGACCGCCAACATTTATTACATGCTATGCTACCGGGTGGTTTTAGGCGAAGTGCTTTTACTTTCCCACCTCCCGCAGTTCCCATCATTCATATCGCAGCTCATGCTTTTTAAAGAGGCCTTTCATACGTGACCTTGACTTACATCCATCACATTGACGTTTGGAGTGCGCGACTGGACCTCACAAAAGGGAAATGCTTTTTGGCTCTTGCCTGGGCGTGAATCACCAGCGAGCTTTTTTAATTACCTCAATCTCATTTACACCCACAAGCACTATAAAAAAAAAAAGTATGGCGGCAGCAAATGCATGCAAGCTGTAATTATCTATAAAAGCTTTTCACGATTGATAGGAGCGAAATGGAGGCTTTTTTTCTCTCTCGTATTCTCTCGATAGGCCACTCTGAATTGACTGAGGTTAGACTTTGACATTTTGCGAGAAAAGATGACATGGGCCTGTGCCAAACGCAGAAAAAAGAGATGGTTTAATGATAATCTGCTGCTTAAATGAGGTCGTTATGTGGCCAGGGAAGGTTAGGTAAATAGAGCCCCTAATGAGGTTCCATTTTAATAGCGCACATTGCATGGCATTCTGGGTCATATTATGATACAACTCAGAGAATGAGCAAATGCATGGGTCACTGCATGAGTTTCAAAATATGTAACATCAAAACTACAGCTTCATTATTACCCAAATGTGCGCTAGTCGCTACATCGGATGTAAGCCGGCGAGCGAGCGCTCAGTGAGTCCGCTGTGAGCACATCTGCTGATGTCAGCAGGTGGCTGAGCTTGAACCGCTTGGTGCCGTTTGCTCAGGAAATGACAGAGTCTTCTAAGGACTCTCGTGTGGATGAGGAGTGTTCATCTGGAAATCAGACCCATGCTACAGAAATTTGTAGAGTTTAGCTTCATGATTGACTCATTGCCTACATGATAGAATACATGCTGCAGTACGCATGTCACGTACTTTGTACCATTTCATAAGATCTGTTATTTTATTATTGTTACAGTGTATTATAATTTGACATTATTATTTATACAGGTATACAGTTCACTCATACAGCTTGTCCGGCGGAGGTATAAGCCCGGCCGGCAAGAGCTGAGGTGGTCCTGCAGGGCTTTGATGGATGAACCGCCTTGGCTCTCCATCCTACAGCAGTGGGCGGGCAAAGGTGCGCGGCCACCGCTTCCACCAGAGGGGGCAGTTTCTCGTACCCTCTCTCTTCAGTCGTGCAGTCGACGAGCGCAGGTGTGCAGAGTGTGGGGTGCGCCACGACTTTGTTAGCTCGTTGTGCACCTCTGGGAAAAACGGGACTGGACGCTGTCGAGGGTACCATTCGTCAAGGCAGCTTCTGGTGGGCTCCTCGGGTGAAGACCACTCGAGACCGAGGTCCGCGACGGCTTTGGTGAGGACGCGGAAGAGTTCGGGCCTGTCTGAGATGGGGGGGGCGGGGTCCGTGACAGAGTCCGGCCACTCCTCGCTCTCTGACGCAGCCAAAGAAAGACTGTCGTCGTGGTCCTCTTCAGACCCGCGGGGATGTGGCCGACGTGGGCTCATTCATCTCTATCCGCTCAGGCATCCTCTGACTCCACCGTTTCTTCCTCCGTGGCACGAGGAGGGCAGGAAACGGGAGGGCGCGAGAGGTGGTGTCGCTCTCCAATATAAGGAGAGCTAGCCACGAGCGCAGAGAGGCAACTGACATGCTCTCGCAGTAAGAGCAGCCGCCTTGCTCGAGTGCTGCTTCCGCGTGTCCGAGGCCCAGGCAGGAAACGCATTCATCGTGGCCATCTGAGGGATGCAGAGGAGCTCTGCATGCCGCGCAGTCGGCGTGTGACATTTGGAACAACGCCACGAGAGAAAATTTGCTCTTTTACAAGTG